>NC_056528.1:51338919-51400982 GCF_019175285.1 Sceloporus undulatus | reverse complement strand
GAATGCCTTGAGGCATTCTCAGTGTTGGTCAAGGAGGGAGATGCTCACTCCAGCCCCAACTTCTTCTCTCTCATCCTCTCCATCTTGGTAAAGAAGAAGATCTGGATGGAGGCTTCAGCTTTATTCATCCCTCCATGAAACTGGGAACAGCGTCCACACTGGGAAACTCCATTCAAACGTCCCTCAAGCTCCAGTTCAGACCTCTGCTTCCAGACAAGAAGTCCAGGCCTGGCAGAAGGCGGGACTAGAGCAAGTGGCTCCTCCCATCTCCTCTCCACTTTTGGGGTTTTCCTGCATTTTGCTGGACGTTAATCCGTTTCCTTTCCTTCTGCTTATTTAATCCTGAATAATACTTCAGTCCTCATATTTTACACTGGGAATCAAGCAAACGTTTTCTAATTTTGTGTTTTATTTTGATGTGACTAAAGATGACTGCGGTCTATTGGCTGTAAAGGCGGCAAAGGGGCCCCTGGTAAAAGAAAGCAGTATTCCCAGTCTTGGAAAACCCAGCCTCCCTCCTTCCTGCTGGGAACAAATAAGAATGACAGCAATTGGAATAGAAGGGATCAGGAGGGAGAGAAAATATTCATGCAGCTCTTTCAAAAAAGGTGGCTGGCGATGTGAGAAATACCAAGAATGTGGGGTGCTCTTCCCTCGCTCCAAAGCAAAAGCCATTTCTGCACAACTGAGCAAAATCAGAAACCCTGCTTTGGAAGAGGCTGAGGATTGCTTGCCTGGAGTCAAAGTTCAGGGTTGAGCTCTGCGTGAAGGAGATCCCAGGAAGGCCCACCCCGAGTCGGCCGCTGCCAGCATCTGGCTCCAGGCAGCCCATGCTCTGAGCCCTTTTGGATCTGGAACAGCCAAACAACGGGAACAAACACACAACCATCCCTTCCCTGGGAAGAAAGGCAGGGACCACCCTGGAAAGGGAGAAGCCGGCGGAGGCACATGTGCGGCCCAGGGATGTTGGCGCAGGAGGCACAGGAGGGAGGGAAGGAAGGAGGGAGCCATGTTGAAGCCTGCGCCTTCTGCTCCAGAAGGCAAGGCCCTAAACCAGGAATGGGTTGAAATGGCAAGAAAGGAGACCCCAACTATAGGGAGAGTTTCCTGGTGGTTAGAGCTGCCTGAGAGTAGAATAGTGGCTACTTCCCTTGGAGATGGTGGGCTCTCCTTCATTGTCCAGTACCTAGACTAGATGCCCTCTGGGGTGATTCTTTGATGCCGAGCATCTCCTGCCCCTTCCCTTCAGCCAGGCCCTTTTCCCAGGATCCCAAAAGGGAGGGGAGCTCTTTCTCAGCCTTTGGCTTTTGCTGACAGCTGGTTCTTATTGGATCAGTGGCAGTGAGGGTCTGGAGGGGCCTGTGGGGCCGAGGAGGAGGAGGAGGAGGAGGGGGTGAGAAGGCAATAATGGAGAGGATGGAGGCCAGCGATGAAAGGCCATTAAGCGCAGGAGGCTGGGACTGAACCGGGAGGAGGCCTGGCAGGAGGGAGGCGCAGAGGCTTTGAAGCTGCCTCTCTATAGGGTGCCCCTTTTAAACTTTACACCAGGCTGGCGAGGGGTGGGGAATGCAAGGATGGAGGAGGGCAGGGGGGCTCTCAGAGCCCCAGACCCCCCACCACAACCTGGCTGGCCCTCTGTCAATTGGCTTCCCACGGGCCTCTTCTGGGCCAGGATGGAGGGGACGGTGGGGCTGCCTTCGGCCCCTTTCTGGTTCTTGGGGATGGAGGGGAATGCCAGAGCATTCACACAGAAAGGCAGCACTCTCTCTGTGTTTGTGTGTTTGTGTGTTTGTGTTGAGGAGGCTGTCCTTGGAAAGCAGCACCAGGCCTACTACTACACTTCCCATGGAAAATCAAAATACCCAGAGAGGGCAGCAATGGGATCCGGCCTTGGCAGCTTTTTTTTCCATGGGCAGATGGGGGTCAGGATCCACCCCCCTCCAGTCACCCCAAAAAGGAAAGAGAGGGGCCACGGGAGGAGGCTTTGAAGCACGGCCCTCCTTCCTCACAACAGGAGCATTCCTGGGGCTGAAAGGTTGGCTTCGATAATTGCCATGAATGAAGAAAGGGCTGGTCTGAATTAGGAAGGAGTCCTCCCTTTGGAAAGTCAGGCTGGCTGATGTGCTCTCCTTACGCCTATCACTATCTATCTATCTATCTATCTATCTATCTATCTATCTATCTTATATATTTACCTGTTAGTCCATCATTCAGGAACTATGTTTGAAAACAAACACAACACAACAAAACCAGGTCTGCCTGACAGTACTTTTCTACAATGACTGCAGCAACAGCAGCAATGACAAGATGAGGATGATGATGATGATGACGACGACAACGATGATGATGCCATTTAGGTCCTGGACTTTGGATAGCTCACATGTCTGTATCTTCCAATGGGCCTGCCTATGTTTTGACATCTTCAGGGGAGGCCCTTCCATCTGTCCTTCCGCCTTCACAGGTCCATCTTCTGGGAACATGGGAGAGATGGGACCTTTCCGGCGGTTGCTCCCAGGATCTCTGGAAACCCCGTAAAGGCCAGACCGGTGCCCTCTCTGCTGCCTTTCCATAGTTTGGGGAAGACAATTTGGGTTCTGTAGCCTTCAAGGACAGATTGCGCAAGGAGAAGAACTTCTGTATAAAATGCTTGTTGTCTCTCTGTTTTTAAAAATTGGCGTGTTTTTAATTCTGTCAATAGTTCAGTTACATTTCCAGCTTTATCTGTTTTCACCTTTGTGAGCTGCCTTGAGTCCCAGTCTGGGGGTTGGGGGAAGGGGGACAACGACTGCGGCAACAACAACAACAACACACTAGCAAGCAAAGCTACAAAGGAAGCAGAAATGAGCTGCTGCTTTTGCCATGCAGTTTCTGGCACGTTCTGCCACCTTCGAACATTGAAATATTGTGCCAGGCATGGACTTGATTTCCAGCACCGAAGCCCTTTGGCTGCCATTTGCAGAAAACATAGACATCCGGGACGAAGCCACAGATGCAGAAATAGCCGGAGGATCTGGCAGCGCAGAGACGGAGCAGGCGAGGGCTGTGAAAACTCGCAGCAAGCGTTCAAGACCCACTTTGTTGGTATCCTGAGGATCAAACTGTGACAAGTCATTGATTGTGAGAGCGTTTGGTGTGTCTCATAACCGCTGCAGCACTATTGTCACACCAGTTTCTCCAAGGAAAAGTGTTGCCATTTTGGCAGGTTTGCACACAACCCCATTTCACTGCAAGTGTGAGACACAAATCATTAAGTGGCTGCATTCACAAGTTACTCTCCCCGGTGATCCCTTTGCTTGATTCTTTGGGCATCATGGTTTGTTCTTCACCTTCCCTGAAATGACAGATGCTGTGGTGCTGTGGTTATGTTTTATTGCAGAACCAAAATACTTGCACACTCACAACCCTAACATAAACACATGGCGATTCTAAAGAAAATACCTGTTTTGGAAAGGACTGCAACTGAGGCTTTAAAGCATTGCCGACAGAGCCGGCTTTTGGCCTCCTTGCTTTGGGGCAGTGGACCAGGAACCATTCTGGGTTTGGAGGAGCTCTCTGAGGTTCTGGAAGGAGCTTGGATCTAGGGACCAGCGCCTTGGAGAGCGTCCATGGCTCCCACAGATCCCAGTGTGGACCCACCAGCTCCAAGCCATGGGGCTTTCAGCTGGCTCTGGTTAAGTCAGCAATAATTGAACGCTGAATGGTTTAGCTTCAGCCACTGGGTTTCCGCACGGTGTTTCCGGCCCCATGGTGTTGCTTCCCCCCCATTAAGCTGCAGAGGAGAAATGCAAACGGTGGATAATTAAGAGTGAAGCCGGCCATGAGAGAGGAGCAGATGCCAAAATGGATGGGATTTATGGGAAGCGCTGACATTTGCGGAGATCGGCTGGGAGGCATTTGAATATTCAGGTTCACTGGGTTCCCTGTCCCTGTGAGCGACGCAGGCGGGGACCTCTTTGTAAAAATACATTTAGCACAGGCTCTTTTGCGCCCCTTTTCCTTTCTCTGGGTCCCCTCCTTGGCTCTTTGGCAACATGGTATTAAAGTACACTAAAAGCTGGATTATGCTAAGACCCCCGGGGAGACTGCAGGCACTAAATGCCAGCATGCAACAACGATGTCCTCAGGCTTCAGCCCTGGCAGAAAGGGCAGCAGGAGAACCTGCCCCTATTCCTCCCCATGGTCATGACGGGGGTCCATCTCAAAGGGGCTGGCCCCTTCCTCCAAAAGGTCCATCTATAGAGCCCCATTTGTCTGGTCCATGAGAAGCCCAGGATGACAGAAGGCACCTTGTCTGCGGTACACAATTAAGTCCACAACAAGTGTATTGGAGCAGGGGAGCAAAGAGAGTAACCAGAGCAGCCATGTTAAGCCGGCTCTCCAGAGGACTCTGTCCGCCATCTTAGCTCCTCGTCTGGATCTGAGCCCAAAGGCAGCTCTCAAGGGGAAACGCAGGAGGCACTGGCTTGTGAAACGGCCATGGGTTAATTCCCGAGCATCGCAAAATAGCATGGCAGCCAAACCATAAAGGTATATGATGCATGAGGACGCATGCGTCTGACAAAACCTTGCCATTGGGCGGTTGTGCATGTTCCTTCACAGCCAGTATAGTTTTACTGTTTCTCTGAAGCATTCGCTCCCACTGGGTCTGAGCAAGTAAGTCCACTGTAATCGGATCAGGAACTTTGCTCAAACAGGCTGAAGGAGAAATGGAAGACGCTTGCGTGCCATGGCAGGGTGAATACATACGTACACAGACACACAAAAACACACACCAGTCCCTCAAAGCCAGCGCTGTGAGCAGCTGACATGGTCCTTGGACCTGGGGCCAAATACTATCAAGTGTTGGTTGGGGGATGCCTTGAGTGGGTTCGGAGGGTTACTGTCCAACATCCCAACTCCGCAGAGGGACAAGGAGGGTCAAGGGGGATGCAAAGTTCAAAACAACCACTGTTTCATTCCCCCCTTTGGCCTCTCCTTTTCCGGCTCCATCCCCTGCTCCTCCGATTTGTTTGCTTTTGTATTAAGATCTGCAGGTGCCTGGTATGCTACAGCGCATTGGAAAATTGAATGTGATACTCAGTTAATTAAAAGTGCCCTCCGTGTGTTAATCTTCTTGTCAAGTTTTAATTAAGTGCTGATAAAGCCTCAGCATGGCGAAAGCGGTGGGCTTTGGGGGCGGGGGAGGCGGGCGTCTGGGGTCCAGAGGGGCGCAAGGCCTCCGGGATGAAGCTCAGGCCCCCCTGGCGCCAGGGGCATCCTCTCCGGCCAAAGCGAGGGAGGCTGGGGCAAGGAGGGGAGAAGGCTGGAGGGACCCCCTTATTCTGAGCTGACTTTGGGGGCTCCGGCTCCCGAAGGCTTCTTGCGGCCATTTGGGATTGCTCTGCCAGGTTTGGAAGTCTCCCTCTGTTTCTATGGGGGACTCACATCTGTTGAAAGAAAGAAAAGAACAATCTCCAGAAGTAACAGTGTTGGTCTCCCCTAGAGAAGAACGTCTGCTTTTCCTCCCCATCTTTGTATTGAAGGATTCATCATTGCAAAATCTTCCTCTCGTCTAGACAAGATTGCAAGAGCTTTTGTGCGTTTCCTGAAGGTTTCTCACACTTGGAACTTTTCTCGAAAAATTTCATTTGCACAATAAATGGGTTTTAGGAGAAAGCCCCTTTTCTGCACAGAAAATAGAGGGAAAGATATGGAGGATGGGGGTATCTATCTATCTATCTATCTATCTATCTATCTATCTATGAAAACCTCAAAGGATCAGGAGGTGATGGCATGAGAACCCAGGGCCCCAAAATGGCGGAGAAAGGGCCAAGGTTGCAGGACAACAGCCCCAGAACCTTGATGGGTTGCAGCTTGTTTTGGGTTGTGTACTGATGCCAATTACACATAAATAACTACTAATTTTGAAAAACCCTATTAACTGGATTTAGTGCAAGAGGTGTGTACAAAATGGCCGCAGTTATCACACCACACTGGAGCTTTTGATCATCAGTGATTTGGGTTCTGTTTAAGAATCTATGAATCCAAATGGGGTATCATTGGATAATGTGACCTCTTACAAACATTGTTGTGTGCGGGGGGTTTTCAGTAAGTGTATTGTTGTGATCCAAAGCTTGTCAGCCCAATTCGATTTATCCCAAGAGCACCTATAGACCGCGGCTGTTTTCTTTTCCCAAAGGTGCCAGGCATAATTGGCACTGAAAAAGAAGGCTTGGATGGCAATGGTAAAGGCGATGATGGTTTTGTGTGTGTGTGTGTGTGTGTGTGTGTGTGGAGGGGCTATGCATGGATTTGACAAGTTAGTACCTTTCCCAGGAAAGGGGTGTGTGTGTGTGTGTGTGTGTGTGTGTGTTGGAAGCACACATCTCTCACCTGAGACAAGCAGAAAGACAAGACCAATATCCCACGCTCTCCCTCTGCGTAGAGTTTTCTGATCGCTAGGTAACTGGAGAGACGTTCCGGCAAAATAAAATCAAATCAAATTCTGTTCCAGCAAAATTGAAACAATCCATCTCCTCTTTTGCTAACAGAATTACCCTCCTTTCACTACAAGCCCCAACGGCCTTCGCTTCCCTTCCCTATGCCATCTCCATGCCAATCCTTCCAGAATGAGGCGGCCTTGGCATCCAGGGCTGCATTCAACCATCCAAAGGAAGACCCTGCGGGCATCGCTCTGCCATCGTCTGCCGCAGGAGGAAAACATCTCAAGGCCACCTTCTTCCCAACACATAACCCTTTACATTGCCTTGTGGCAACTTTTGGCACGAGGCTCTCACCCGCTTCCCCAAATCACTGGAACGCCATCAGATTTCCAAGCGCAGAGCTGTGGGTGCGAAGTCTGACACCATTGTATCAGAGTCCCATTGTCTTCATCAGTCATTCCCAAACTTTGGTTCTCCAGATGTTTTGGACTTCAGGTCCCAGAATTCCTGATAGTTGGCCAAGCTGGCTGGGGCTTCTGGGAGTTGAAGTCCACCTGGAAGGCCAAAGTCTGTATTCCCTAGCACTGAGCCAGGGCAGCTAAAGCCGTCTCAAAGTGGATTATATCTGCACTATGTCTTGGACCATAATCTCTGTTCAAAGACCTCTGAAGAAGGCTAGTCTAACAACCCTCCAAGGCAGTCCATTCCACGGGAAAAAGCTCTTGCTGTAAGAAAGCTCTTCCTATTTTTGGGTGCAATCTCCGCTCTTGTCATTTGAACTGGTCTGGGTTCCAATCTCAGGAACATCACTCCAGCTCTACATGACAAATGACTTCCAGGTGTGGATGGCTCATGATGATTTCACATCACCATCAGTCCGAAGATTTATGCAGAAACAGGACAGAAAGAAAGTTTGCAAACTATATACAGTATATATATATATATATCACCAACAGCAGCATTTGATACACAATGCGTTCTAATATATGCAGTTCCCGGTCACTTTGCAAATCTTTGCCAGCGTCTGCCTGTTGTCTGTTGCTCCGGAGGCAAAACAAGTGGCAAGGAAGCAGGCTTTGCATAAACCTTTGGAGGCAGTTCCTAGCGGTGAAACAGGCAGGACCCAAAGCAATGCATCTGAGGGACAAGCAAGAGATTTGTGCTAAAGAGAAGAACTTCTGGCTATTTGGACTCCTTGGCCCTTGAGGTCCCTTCCAGATCTAGGGTTCTCCGGCGCAAGGAGCCAAAGGGCTCATCTTCAATGGAGATGAAGCTGGATGTTGCCGTTCTAGATTTCATTATGGCAGACCCTGCATTGAACAAGGGCCCTTCCAGCCCTGTGTTTCCACAAAGAAAAGGGTGTGTGTGCCGTAATGTGTTTAATTTCACATCTCTGCAAGGCCCTCAGGCATGACATCCATCTCAATCTCTCATTTGCTCTTTCACTCTCCCTCTTTCTTCGCTGCCAAGAAATGTTATGTTGCAGGAAAAGCCTCAATTATTGACTATAGATAAACTGAGTTGGGGGGAAAAGGGGGTCCTTTGCCAAAGAGCGATCCAGTCCCCATTAATCTCCGTAAAAGAGCCTTGATGGGAGGCAGACCTCTTTGCTCTGTGCTTGGTTTTCATCTGCATCAGCACTTAAGGCTTTGCTAGTCAACTCCTGTCCCTTGTAAAGATGACTTGGGAGTTCAAGCGCCAGCCTTTCAGAGCCCCAGATCTGTGCCGTCTCCCTCTTTAAAGGCCCTTCGGAAAAGACATCTTGGCCAGGCTGCTGACCCAAATACAGATATTCTCCGCTGCAACCGGCCAAGTCCCAGAGTCCAGGCCTCCTTTTCCTTAATAGCTTGGGAGCCAATTTAATAGCAAACAGCAGTTGAGAGAAGTCGCTGGTTCAGGGTTGCTGAACTCTTGTCCTCCTCCAAGATGCCAGAATAATTGACCCGCTTCAGATATTGAGATTTATCACAAGGCAAACAGCTGAATCTGAAGTTGGGAGACTATGAGGAATGGGGCTGGTTTTACGGCCAGTTTGCTTACTCTTGGAAACGTTGCAGAGACTTTGCTAAACATCCCAAGCTTCGCGTTACAACTGTCTTGGACCGAGCATTCAGCTCTTGGGACAAAAGGCCAAGATGTAGGACTGCGAATTGTGACGCATCAAGGGTCCCTCCATTGCAACTGGCGCTGCCCTAAGAGGACACAGGGCAAGGCTTAGGACCATAGAGAGGAAAGGGACCATAAGGGCCATCTCATCTGACCCCTTCGGCCATTGGGAATACACAATCCCAGCACTCCTAAAAGATGTCCATCCGACCTCTGCTTAAAGGCCTCCAAAGACGGAGACGCTGAGCAACTCTTTCTCATTCCACACAGTGATGCTTCTTGTAATGGCACTCTTGGGGTAGTTTGCAATTTTGCATCATCACCCACTATCAGCATCATCTATAGCCTTCCCGTCCCTTAAAACTGGGACTCAAGACAGTTGTAAGAAGGATGATGATGATGATGATGATGATGATGATGATGGTGATGATGATGCAAAATACCCCAAGAATACAATTACAAGAAGCATCACAAACAAGGCTAGGATTTGTAGTTTCCAAAGCTACTTTTATATATATATGTGGTAATCTTGGTCATATTGTGAGGATCATTGTCTTAGATGTGAGTGTTGATGTTTGTTGTTGTTCCTATTCTGCAAGACACGTTAACCAAAACAAGAAGTACTGGCCAGTTACAAGACTGTTGGTCCTCCTTACAATCTTCATGGCTGCTGACCAGGATGTCTGTCCATCATTTCAATTACAAACGGTGTCCACTGGAAATGCTTGTCTTAACATTGCCATGATCTGGAGACTTCCTTTTGTCTCTCTGATCCGACGCACATCAACATCATCACCATCATCGCCGCCACCATCTTGGTCTCTGCAAACCCCCTTTTCAGGCCGGAGGACCTTCCCCTCCAGAGTTTTGGCATCTCCATTTGCATTGCCAGACTTCCCAAATGAGGGAGCCATGATGTTTTTAGGCACAAACCTTTTGCTCTGAATCGCTCCGCTTTGTGGACTTTGCAGGATGGCTAATCCGGTTCATGCTCCGGTGGTTTTGGGGACTATATTTGCTTTGCCATTTTGGGATGAGATTCCTTACCCGCAACAAGAACATGAGTTGCTCCATCCCACATACGCATTTGTTTTGCTTTCTGTAGTGAGAATATTGCAGACCTTAAATTATGCTGGATTAAAATATTTCAATGCGCCTTAATCGCTTAGGGAAAAATACAATTATATTATTTACAAATCTAGATAAATAAACCTTTGTGGAAACAGGGTTCTCTGCATTAATACCAAACCATGCCATTTTGTTCCTGTGCTTTCCAATGGCTTGGTTGTTTCTCCCCTAATTTATTTGTTAGCAGCCTGCAAACAGGCCCTTTTGGGCGGTGGTTTTTGCATCCTTCCCCAAATTCCTAGGATGACTGGTCACCTTGGATGTCATCCGTGTCAAATATCCATCTTCCCCTTCTGTCCCTTGTTCGGAAGAAGTGTCCTGTTCCTCCGCTGCTAATAGTTTTGCTGGAAAGAGGGGGAAGGAAGGAGGGAGGGAAGGAGAGGATTGACAGCCGCCTTCCTCCGATTGCCATGGAAATGAAAGAAATGTCATCTGTTGCTCCAAATGCTGCCATTTTAAAAAAGGTTTCTTTGTAGATCCAACACAGAGGAAAGATATAATAACTGCATTTCCTGCTGTCAATACATCTGGCATCATCGAGAGTTTCATACCTATCCTACCGACAGTATTTTCCCTCCGACACTCAATGCCTCAAAGGCAACCCATTCCTTCCAGGAAACGGAGGGGAAGCCGGGGGCCGAGTGGCCACTTTGGGTCCCAGGAAGAGGATGCCCGCTTGACCCTTGGCTAGGAAACCAGCGCTTGAGTGGCCTGCAACAGCATTAAGACCAACATACTCCACTGTAACGTAGGTCCAAACACACTGCAGAAACAATCCACTTTGGCACTGTTTTAAGTGCCCTGTTTCAGTGCAAGGGAACCCTGGGATCTGGACATTCAGCCTTCTCTGTCAGAGAGCCCTGGTGCCACAACAAACGACAGTTCCCAGGATTTCATACAATTCCTCGAACCCAGGGTTCTTGCAAAAGTACGTCTGTGACTAGATTGAGAGTCTGGTCCATAAGTCACGCCTGGTTAGAATAAGCGGAGCTTAGATCTGGAAGGGATCCCGAGGGCCATCTAGTCCAAGCCCCTTCCATGCAGGAATACACAGCTAAAGAGGTCACAGAAGATGCCTTAAGGACCTCCAAAAGACAGTCAGAGGCACTCCATATTCCACGCTCAAACAGATATTAGGCTCAAGAAGCTCTTCCTAAAGTTCAGGTGGAGTCTCTTTTCTCACAATGTGAGTCCGTTGGTCCAGGTTCCAGTCTCTGGAGCGGCAGAAAACAACTGGCTCTGTCTTCTGCCTGATCTCCCTTCAGACATTTAAAGATGGCTATGAATTGCCTGCCTTTTTGTCGAAGCATAGAGTTAGAGGAGACCCCAGGGGCATCCAGTCCAACCCCATGAAGCCATGCTGGGATCCTGAACTAAAACACTCCCAAGAGATGCCCATCTCCAGCTTCTGTTCAAAGGCCTCCAAAGAGGGAGAGTCCAGCTTCTTCAAGGCAAGTCTCTTTTAGGGCCTGATATTTAGGAGGAATCTCTTCCCTTGTTCCTGGAAGAGCTTCCTGAGGGAAGGCGGCCTTTGCTCCCGCTCTGAAGATATTTCAGTCCAAGAGAGCAGAGGAGGCAAAGGATGTCCATTTTTGGTCCTATGACTGGTTTTAATGACTGGCTGGGATGATATTAAGAGGCTGCTTTGGAGCGTTCAAAGAAGTCATTGTTTGTTGTCTGCTGCTTTTCCAGCCCTGGCTTTTAGTTGCTGTTTAGTTTTGCTGGTTGAATTATTGATGTTGCATTGTTTTAATAGGGGTGTTGCCTTGGACTGTTTTTAGGATGTTGTGTATCTCTCAAGCAAAGCAAGGAACCAGTCAAGCCAGTGCCTTCAACATGGAGCTGAAGTTGGGGCCCCTGGCAACCTCTGGGTGTTGAGGTATCCTCAGGTAGACGTGAAATAAAGAGACCCTCCATCCTGGGCTTGGATGGATATTCTGGATTGACGTGGGACGGAGTGTCGTCGCTGTCAGGCGCCGAGGTTACCAGCCGCACCGGCAGGATCCTGTTTGCGCGCATAGCGAGAATGTGGAAACGGCGGCTAATAAGAGGCAACACAACGGGAGGTTTTGCAGAAGGGGGCTGAATATGCAGGCAGCCTTCTCCATGACTTCACAATATGTTGGTTGTTCATCTCTTTGGCTGTGTGTGTGTATCTGGCTGCCTGCACAAAGGTGACCCCTGTCCCCACTTTGTGTGTGTGTTTGTGTGTGTGTGTGCAAGAGAGAGAGAGTTTGTGCAACTTCCTTTGTGTGTGTGTGTTGTGCGTCTCTGTGTGTGTGCCACTCATCTGTCAGCTTTCCCCGATCACCGCAAGGGAAATATACACTGCCAGAGACTGAAGGTCACCAGAAGGACATTTCAATTATTCTGTGTCATCTGCGAGGAACTCGACTCTCACTGCAGTCCCAGCGGAGAGCCCCGAAACAGGCACTTGGATGCAAGAGGAGCAGAGGAGGAGGAATTACACACACACACACACACACACATCTGGGAGAGGAGGATGTGCAAGAGAAAGAGAAAAGGCGCTCCATGCAAGATGCACAGAAGCTCAGGTCGCCCAGATTGACAGCTGCAGGGAGATCATTCCTTTTGCTGCGCCGAAAATAACACCTCTCTCTTGGCTACAGATCTGTGTTTTCAATTAAACATTAGGCAGAGAAGAGGGGTGTGTGTGTGTGTGTGTGTGTGTGTATTGGGGGGCATTATTCTTCTGAAAGGGAGGAAGCGGGAGGCCGAAAGGGAAGCTGCTCCCAGGTTGTTCCTGCAAGAAGGTGACAGAAGGAGAAAGAGGAGGAGGAGGAGGAGGCTGCAAACAGGGCTCTGCATTCCTAGGCAGACTCCCACTTTGTCACTTTGGAAGCCACACTCTTTGTGCTGGAAATCCCAGGAGGATGCCTTCCCCGGCTGTGAATGTGTCTGACTTCCTTCCTGGGAGGGAATACGGATCGCTGTCTCGGGGCTGCTTTATAAGTGAAGGTGGCCATTAGGTAATTTTTAAAGGTTTGCAAGCTTAAATCATGTACTGAAAAACACAAACAGCAACAAGGCAAAGCATTCCAGATGTGAACACTCTCTCTCTCTCTCTCGCTCTCTCATATATATATATCTGCGCAATATTGCCAAGGCTCCACACATCCAATGAAACCGCAATGTACAATCTCTCTCTCTCTCTCACAGATGATCCACACGTGAATTTTTGCGCAGAACGGTTTCCCCGAACCCTTTGGGGTTTGCAAATACCTTCCAGAAACGGTGCTAAATTCTCCTCTCTGCATTTTCTTCCTGTTTTCAGCTGGGAAAAATAAATAGCAGCAAACTTTCTGCCCTTTTCTAAAAGCCAGCAGCAACGCAATGCGTCCTACGGCCAAATAAAGTCTTTGTGTGGATATACGTTCCTCAAATGGTCCACATTTCAGCGAAGCACCAATGCGCCAGAAAGGTTTGAGATGGTTCAAGATATGAAGGTCAATGTTCATTTCTGCACATGAACGCCGCTCTGTAGACAGATCTTCTGAGTTTTGCTGGGGCAAGTTTAAATAGTTTGGTCCATTTTTTACTAAAGGTGTAAAGCCATAGCAGAGAGACTTGTCCTCCTCCTCCTAGTTCCTACGCTGATGTTTGGAAAGGTGTCCTTGCTGAAGTCGGTGCTTTTTGGCGTAACGTTTTCTTCGTAACAATCTGTATTTGCTGGTATGGATGTATAAATAAGTTTGGTGACTCCGCATTGCGCTTATGCTCAGTTTGGAAAGTGTTGCTGGATTTTGGCTAATTTTTGTTTTCGGACCTTTTCCTGTAAATCCTATGCTTTAACAAAACTACTTAGAAAATGAAGAAACAGTTCTGCTGCAGAACAAGTTGGTTTTCCAGGTCTTTCTCTGCAAAATGACGCAGACCGCCATTCGACTCCAGCGCAGGAGCATTGGTTTGCGGAGCTATTTTGTCTGTTGGACACGAACTTGGAAGCGAAACAGACTTTGGACTTCATGGTTTTGGAACAAAGAGACTAGAAAAATAAAGTTGTCATGCGAATCCTTCAATGGCTGAACACTGAGTTTACACACAAGAAAGTACTTTTGATTCTATGGACCTGGCACAAAGAATAGGATCTGGGCCGCTGCGTTTAAGTTATTCCGTTGTTCTTAGTTGTCGCAACATTTTGGGGGATTTTATTTGAACTGATTTGAATGCTTTTTTGGAATGTATTTATTGGGGTTTTTTGAAAAAGAAAGAAAAAGGAGATGAATTAGCCGTCCCTTTATCACAGATCAATGAAGACGTTGCTCTGAGGATCATATGCGGAGGAGTAGACCCCCCAAAGCGGCCGGTGGAGGAAGGAGTCTGGAGCACTGCGCTTTCAGGAGCAAAAAGAGACACTGCGACTTGGACAACAACCACAAACTCTCCATTACATTTTCAGTCCTGATGAGTTACGACTGCCCTCCTTTCTGCTCCTAGAGAGCTCCACTTTCCCAATTCGGTGTTTTGGCTCAAATCGCAGCTGCGCAACTTGGACGGCAACCGAAAACACTCCGTCAGTTTTTGAAGGCCGGCTGTGATTTCCCGATGTCTTACGGCTGCCAAAGGCAGACAGAGAAATGCAAACCTGCTCTTTTGAGGTATTATAGATGCAGCTTCTCTTCTCAGCTGAAATTTTGGGGAAGGGTTTGTAGAGCTGTCCAGGTCTTTGCTGGGTCCCTGGATTCGCACTGAGTACTCCAGACTGCAAGGACAAACAAATAAGGTCCGGAAGAGCAGTCTGCCTTGTTCCAGTTGGTATTTGTTGGGCCAAATGGACATTTGGACCTGTGGCCTCTTCCATAGTCCCCTCTTTGCAAATAACGGAAGATGGAAGGTCAGTCGGTTTCAAAACACAATGAATGGGAACCAAGTTCCCTCATCGGCACAGAAAGGGACTTTGCTCTAGTGTCTTTTAAGAGACAAAACACTTACAATGCCCCTTCTGAGTTTTCTGTCTTGTCTTATCAGCCCTGATTAGGGCCATTCAATCCGTCAGATGTACCTACAGGCCGACTTACCATTCAATACTTGACCCAATAGGTCTACTCTTGTCATGACTAACCCCCAGCCTTCCAGTCAATGGGCTTTTGCTTGCCTTGCAAAGGAAATCCAAGGGGTAAGCCCTGTCCTCCCACCAGAAAGGAAGCCGGGGATGTTCTCAGGGTCTTACATCTTTGTCAGTAGAGTCATATCTGCCAATATTAGAACTGGGCAGTTTGATAACGTCTGTATCCAGTCGAGGGGGATGCTGTGTTTCTAGGGAGCAGAGCTGGCAAAGCGGTGACTGATGCACAATGGGTCCGCATCGCATCAGTCCCAATGTGCATCGCATTGGTCCCAATGCGCAGCAGGCACTCTTGCTGGTGTGTTGTTGTGGATCTTCACAATTCAGTAAAGGGGCTTCTTAGACTGAAGGGTCAATTCACTGAAAGGGTTTCTGAGCATCTCTGACACATATATGTAAAGTCATATAGGCTAAAAGCTGAAGCAGAGTTTTGGGCAGTCCAGCCTTCTGTCCTTAATTATCTCTTGGCGCAACTGCTCCCCACTTCTTTTTTTCTTTCCCCTCTCGTTCTTCCTTTTCTCCTTCCTTCCTCCGTCTCACTCTCAGTCCGAAGCCCCTTCCCTCTTTCCCGTCTCAGAAATCCTAGCTGTCTCCTGCAATATGGGCACGAAGTCTTTCCATCCCCTGAAAGCGAAAGGCCTTCTAACCATCAACAGCTGCTAAGCAGTTCTGTCTGGCTCCTTCATCCCAGTGGATACCTGCAGCTCTTTCTTTTCCCTTTGCAGGGAAGAGTGCTGATAATGGAGCCAGGAATCTCTCTCTCTGGAATCGGGGCTCAGGGGTTTGCGCTGGACTTATTGGTCGGGATGACTTTGCCAGGCCTTTGGAGCCAGGAGACCAGTCGCCCAGCTGCCCAAATCCCTGATGGAAATACCAGGGCAGCCTGGTTGGGGGGCTCTGCCCAGACGCTCCTTCTCAATGATAATGATGATGATGATGAAGGAAGGCAGCCTGAGCCCCCGGCGTCCTCCCGCGGCGTAACCTGACTGCTCCAAAGGCTGGGAAAGCCATTTCGGTTTCCTTGGTCCTCATAAATACTCCACAGCAAGTCCGGTGTGGCAGACGTGACAACAGTTGCCTGTTGCAAGGTCAGCTGGAGGGGTTTTGCTGGAGCCATGCCTTGGGTCCAGAGCCTCTTTTCACAGTTTAGGCTTCCATTTGGGGTATGAGAAGAGAGTCATAGAGCATGCACAGAGCACCATGCCTTCTCTCCAGCAATATTAGCCCCCATGTGGCCTTATTCTGCACCCACCTCTCCACTTTTGCATGACGATACTTTCTGGCCCATGCATCTTGTTCCACAGCTTGACCACCTCCATCTGCCAAAGGGTCTCCTGTTCCCTCAGAAGGCTCTTGAGTGGTTGGTCAATGGGACCAATGGCCCAGAGAAATGGTGGGGTCTCCTTCTACGGAGGTCTTCAGGAAGAGCCTGCTGGGGATGCTTTAGCTGGAGATCCTGCATCGATGAAGCGGTTGGACCTTCCAGATCTAGGACTCTATGGGTCTCCCTTCATGCTCCAGGGACTGCATTCCTGCATCCAGGACTGGAACCCAAGACCCTTTTGCCACAGGTCTCCCCATTTAGCAAGGCTTGGGGGAATTGCCATCAAAGTCAATTTAGCATCAACAAACTGTTTTTGCTGGAGAAAATCTTTGTTCAACTAGAGTCTCCCTGAAGCCAAACCAGAACTGGGTCTCTTGCCCTGAGGTTGTTAATCTGAAACAGCAAACTTCATCTGAATGCTAAACCATTCTGGACTCTTCTGGGTCCTCCAGAGGCCACTGGGTTTCTTTTTTGGAAGAGAGGATCTGCAATAAGGGATGCGATGAAACCCCAAATTTCCTGCAAGTGTGCAGCCTCTCTCTCTGGACCGGCTCCGAAATTGTTGCAGGGCTTGGTTTGCCCCAAAAGGTTTAATTGCATTGATTCAGTCAATGTTTCCCCAGTTTAGGACTCAAGCCATCTAACACTACAAAGGAAAGCTGAGTCCCCCTGAAATCCAACCATTCCTAACAAACCAATTAAAAATGATTAAACTGGTGATTGCATTTGCTAAATTAATCTTAATTGATTGGTTAATTAATTAAAATTAACCTAACTGATTTAAAAGAATCCAAAAACATTGAAACTATGAAGAAACAGAGAGGAAATACAGCAACCATCATGACAAAGACGGAAATACCCATCCGCACTGCAGAAATAATCCAGTTTAACACCGCTTTTACCCCCACGGCCCAGTGCTATGGAATTCTGGGAAGTGTCGTTTGTTGCAGCACTAGAGCTTTGCTTAGCTAGCTAGTTAGTTAGTAATTACTGATTTCCTTAGTTAGTAATTCAGTTGGTTAATCTGATATTGCCTCGGAGGGAGGCAGATCCTCTTGGGATAAATCTGGCTGAGAAAACCCCGCTAGAAAGTCATTTCATGGATGTCGTAGATCAAAAATGATTTGAAGGTATTTGAATAACAACAACAACAACAACAACAACAACATCCCCTTTAATATAGAGCTGGAGGATTGGGAGAGAACGTGGGAAAAGACGAATACATTTACTCTAGCCCAAAACATGAAAGAAAACTCTTATGAAATGCTCTACTTGTGGTACATTACGCCGGTTAAAATATATAAGATGTCCAAGAAAAGGGAATAAGACATCTTGGAAGTGTAAGAAAGGTACCTTTTAGCACCGTGTGGTGGTGGGACTGTCAAAAAGCTCAACAATTCTGGAATGATATAATAGGAGGAAGGTTTCAAAAGACCCCGGAGTTATATCTATTGAAGATGACTTGTAGAATAGAGAAAGAAAGAGAGAGAAGATTCTGGAAGATAATTTTGTATATGACTTTGGCGGCAAGATTACTATATGCACAAAGATGGAAAATAGAGCAAGTACCAACTATAGAGGACTGGTTTAATAAGGTGATGGAAATAAAAGAGGCGGACAGGCTTTCCAAAAGTATGAAAAGAAAAGAAGAAGATGAGGAAGAGGAAGAAGAAGATGTGTGGAATATAATAGAACTGTACTGGAAGAGTGTAATGTAGACAAAAGAAAGCAAAGGGGGGAAGATAAAGAAATAGGATATGGGTTAGGAAGGGAAAGGGGAGGAAAAAAGGGGGAGGTGGAATGGGAGGGATGGGGGGAGGGAAGGATAGATCTGTAAAAGGTGTCAGCGAATACTGTATATATATGTTCATGGAATAAAATAAAAAAAAGAAGTTTTTAAAAGTATGTATGGTGGAGTTTTATTCTGGAGAAAGACCATCACATCAAGCCCTATCTATCTGTCTGTCTATCTATCTATCTATCTATCTATCTATCTATCTATCTATCTATCCATCCATCCATCTTCTAAGTGTTTAGCTGTCTTTCTATCTATCCCCATCCCTCCCTCCCTTTTTATAGCGCTCTTTTCTTCCAACTTGGGACCCAAGATGACTCACAACGGAGATTAAAACAAAATAGAACTAAAACAATAATGATCATAAAACCGGTTATAGACCATTATAGAAGGTGTCCTTTTGAAAGCAGCACTAATTGAGAAGCGTTGGAAAGTATTTAAACCCTAATAAAGAGGATAAAAGCCGAGCGCCTCCTCGCCCCATAAAAGGTCCTTCCAGAGCAAGCGCTTAATAGCCAAAAGCTGCCTAGAAAAGCCAAGCCATGTTCTGCCCCATTGAGTTTTGGGCCAGAGAGACGCAACAGGAAGCGGGATCCTTGTGGCCCTCGATCTCCGAAAGAAGGCCAGACTCAACGGGTGGATCCACCCGTATAAATAAACAAATAAACCCACAAACCCTTTACAAGCCCCAGACTGGGATTTGGCCGGGAGCCATCCTCCGGCAGGCCTCCTCCTTCCCCTCCAAAGCATCAATATCTCCAGAGCGCAGCCGAAAAGAGTCCTGTGATTTACAGAGCCCCACAAATTGCTTCCTCCTCCGTAAGGAGAGACATATAAACCCATGTTCATGTCAGGTTTATATGAAAACTTTACATTAACAAGCCAATTGGAAGCATAACTCTCCCCTGTCAGCCCAGGGACCGGCTTCCAGTCTCCGTTTACACCTGTCCATGCCTGGCTGGATAATTGGCAAAGCAGACACCAATAGGAAAGTGGCCAGCATGGCCTCTCTCTCCGGCCAGGGAACCAAGAAGGAGCCCAGCCAGAGGAGCTTGGGATGTCCCCTCGGGGAGATTAGGAAGGCTCTCCATCAGGGGTAGGCAACCTGCGGCCCGCAGGCCGGATGCGGCCCGGTGAGGCCTTGGGACCGGCCCCAGCCCAGTCCTGCCGCCAATTGCCACCGGGGCCTTTGGCCTCTCACGCGAGGAGGGCGGGGGGGGCAATTGTCTATAGAAGCCTCAGAAACAGGCATTTATATTAACATTTTTTAAAAAAAATTAGCAAATATTTCGTGTGCCATTTAAAAAAAAAAAGTGTCCCCCATTTGAACATTTTGCCCAACATTTGTCCCAGTTTATTTATTTATATAATTTTTTTAATTATTTGTTTTTTGGCCTGGGCCCCCCAGTTGTCTGAGGGACAGCAACCCGGCCCCCGAGTCAAAAAGGGTTGCCTACCCCTGTCTCCATGGTGCTGAGCCAACATAGCTTTAGCACTTTGGAAAGCGCCTTTAAGGGACCAAGCTTTGCCAGACTTATTGCCTTGAAGCCGGAGAGAAGCCCTGGGGATGACCAGCAGCCCAGAGGTCAAGAAGACAAGGACTCACCTGCAGCAAGCAAACTGAGGCTGAAGGACACAAAGATTGTGGCCAAGAGCCAGTCCCAAATCTCTAGGAAACGGGGCAGAATCACTTGGCTGGCAGAGGTCTCTTTCATGCAAGGGAGGAATGGACATTGCTCCCAGTGTCCAAAGACTGCTGCCTTCCTGGTCAGCAAGCATGGCTGGCCAGGGCAACTCCACAGGAGCTTCAGTCACGCTGAGGCCATGCATCCCCAAACATACTAGCCCTGAGGGCATCTCTGAGGGCTTTCCTCTCTCCTTTAATCCCCACCCTTGGTTCAGTCGCTTTCAAGAAGAGTTAGACGATGGGCCAAACCAGCTGGGAATCTGGCCCAACAACCCAACTGCCTCCTCTTTTGCAAGGCCAGGTGGTGCTGCTATTGCGGCCCTTTCATGCTACATGAGCATCATGCTGTGATTCTGCCCTGGGCTCAATCTTACATCTCCACCATATAATGTAAATGCATTCAGGTTCATGCTTCGTTGAGCCATGTGCCCCCAGCTGTCTTACTGCAAAGCCTTGAAGATGTGCCACTTGGCCATTCCACTCTTACATACTCAGTTTATGGTTATGTAACCAGACTTCCACAAGTGTAACCATTGCACATGGGCCTCACTCCTATTTTCACTCCCGATTGGAGCAGATCCATTGGATGAGTGAGATTTGCCTTTGTGTTGACTTATGATTCGACCACTGTTCCAATGGGTCTGGTCCACTTGGGACTCACAGACAGGATCCCAGTGGTGCGGTTGTGCATTCTTGGGTGGTGTGTAACTCTGTGTCCTTGCTTTCCAAGCCCCGCTTGATCCAATGTGGCTGCAGAACCATCCCCTGGGCATTGTTGATCCCCATGGCAAAGGGGGCAAGGAGTAGCGGGCGAGTGGTCAGAGGCACCATTGCTTGTGTGATGTTGGCATTCATTGGGAGAGCGGTGCAGCGCAACCATTGATTTAGACAGCGCAGGCCTGAAGGAGGATCTCCGCCTGGAATTGGTAGGGAATAAAGCTGTCTTCCTGACATGCCAGGAGCCCTGCCAGAGATATTGATCGGGTTCCTTCCTCCACAAACCCAGAGAAGGCCTTTCATCGTAAAAAGAAGGAAGCCATTAAAGCAGATATTGAAGAGAGCAGCCAGAGAGAAGGAGGAGGAGGAGGAGGAGGAGGACTCTGATCGAAAGGGAGGCAAAGAGCTGGGAAATGGAGGGAGAGGAGGAACCTGGGCCATGAAAGGCCAGGTGGTTCCTTCCAGTGACAACGGTGGCTGCGGACTCAGGAAGACCATCAGAAGACCCTCGCGATCCATTTCCCGTCCCTCAAAGTTCCTGTGATGCTTCTTCCAAGGAGGCCATTCTCATTCTGGCTCAGGACTTTGCTTGGGGAGAGTCTTCTGCAGCAACTCTTCTCCAAGTTTACCCTGAACAACCCGCATTTGGACCAGGAATATTATTGAACTCTCGGCTTCTTGTCAAAGGAAGAAACAAATGATATTAGAAATTTTCCTCCCTTTGAGAGAAAGACTTCAACAATTTTCGGAGCTTATTCTGTGCAAAACGTTTCATGTGGATGTTTTGCAGAGAAAGCAGCGTTTTCTGTTCAGGAAACCTGTTTTGAACATAGAATACTCTCTGTCTGGGAAAAGACTGTCCTCTGCATAGAGAAGGATGTTTCCTGAGCCTCCTCTGGCCAGACTCTTTCTGAACCCCCTCCGACCCCCCAGTCTCCCCTTTTTCTGACCAAAAGCAAAATACTTCCGTTCTTCTAAACAGGAATGTGTTTATAGCAAATTATATGTGGGCTCCCCCCTTTCCTTCTTCAGAAACAGCCATCAATTGTGGGGGGGGGGGAACAGAATAATTCCAGGGGAGTGGGATTCTTAATTTCAGTTGCAAACGCCTAGTTCCTAAGTGTCTCCCCATTTTTGGTCTTCAAGTCATTTATGGGATCTGATGGAGAAATCTGGGGGAGATGCTGGTCTGGCTTGTCTGGCGGAGGAATCCTTTTTGTTTTCCAAAGTCGGCTGGCGATTGCGCTAAATGTCAGGCGCGGCGTGCTTTGACTTCCTCCCATCAGATAGCGGAGCAGCGTTTTGGAGCGATGCTATCTCTAGCCGTGAACTTTGTTCTGGGCTGAACAATGGCCAGGGCTGAGTCACTCCCGGCCGCAAACAATGCTATCGGCCCGGGATGCCATGATGGGGACGTCGCCCGTCTTCTCTGCGTTGCTCTCGGGGTTCCTTCCTCCTCTTCCTCCCAAACAAAGCCCTTATCACAGACCCATCTCCCTTCTTGGCACGATCCATGGGAAGCCAGGGTTGCTGTGACCCTCCCTGGCCCTCCCTAGACTCTGAGCCCCCAAGGAATTCCCCATCTCTCCGTCTCTCTCGCACACGCCTCCCATTAACAACCCTCCTGAGGAGGACGGGATGCTGCCAGGTGGCCTTCTTGGAGGGATAAGGGCAACCTGTTTCTTTTTAAAAAGAGAAATGGCAGCAGGAGCCCACCTGGCATGAAGAGGTTTGGGCTGGGGCTGGTTCAGTCTTCTTCAGCCTGGGGCCCTTTCAATGTTTTTGACTGTAAATCCCATCTTCCCCAGCCAGCTTGGCTGGAGATGATGGAGCTTGCAACCCACCTTGTCTGTAATGCATGAGGATGTATGAATGCATAAAACACTTCATTTAAATCAGAGGATTGGGTTGCTTTTTGCTGGCAGACCTTGGAAAAATGCAGCTGAGGGCATAGTTCAGGCACAGGATCCCAGACACTGGGTCAACATGTATGCAAACCCTGCTGATCCACTGGGTTTCCTGTCATTGGGACTAAACCCAGCTGGATTTAGACTGTAGCTGCAGCTGCTTCTGGTGACGTTTGACTACAGTTCCCAGCATCCCTCATCACTGTCTGGTCTGGTCTGGGGGATGCTGGCCCATCCAGAGGCCCACATGATTCCTACCCTGGGTTTAAGACTTTGGCTCTCAAACAAAGCAGCAGACGCTGCAGCGCATGCTCTGGCTGCAACATTTTTGTTAGGACTTCAGGCGGAGTGGAAGCCAAGGCTGAGCAGAAGCATGGAGGCATAAAGGACCGGAAGGAGGGAGTCTGCCCATCCCTAATGGCCCTTCTGTGGGCCAGCCATTGGCTCCATCTGCGATCCCTATCTCTCCATTAAAACTCAGAAAGAGGAGAAAATGGGGGAAGAAAGTGGCCGGGAACGCAGGGCTCCGAACCAGAGCCTTTTCCGAACCGGATGCTCGGAAAGCCTTCTCGGAGCCATGCTCTGGTTCCTTAATCCCCGTCAGTTCATTGAGGCCTAGTTGTGTTTTTATGGCTGCTCTGTCGGCCGCAGCTGGGAGCAGGAGGGAAGGCAGGCTTTTCGGAGAGGTGAGAGGAGGAGGGAGCGGATGATGTACTAATTCTCCAGGAATTCCAGAGCAAAGGCCCCCAATGCATTCCTCAACCCTGATGGGGAGGAGAGCACCGAGAGGGGCCTGGCAAGCGCTCTCTGGTTCTTCCAGGATCAGGGGTTTGTGGGGAGGGGGTCTCTAGCGGACCACCAGGTCCCTGGCCCTTTGCCCCTCATGGCCCTCCTGCAAGTCCTCTGCAAGACCTCCTGCCCTTTTAAGGTAAAGCAATGGGGAGAAGGTGAAGGGACAGCACAGCTCCCCCCAATAAGTATCCTGCGTCCCAATGACATTTCCCATACACTTCTAGCATTCAGTCACTTAAAACTTCAGTTGAGTATTTAGAAATGCAGGACGGCAGCTTGTCCAGCAGTTACTCTAATGTAAGATGGACTTATGAGATCTTAACTGCTGAGGATTCATACATGTGCCCCCACCCCAAACCTGGCAGTGCCCTGGCTGACCCATTTCCAAGGTGCTGGTGATTGTGGGTTTGGGAAACGATGGCTGCAACATGCCTTGGGACAAGCGGTGTGGCTGGGGTCACCTCCCCAGCCGCCTCTTCTCATGGCACCCCATGACCAGGAGCATGCAACAGAAGTCACGATCCAGTGTTCCAGAAACACTCTGTTTGGAGTGATGCTGGGCATGTGGGCAGTGATGGCAGTCTTTGTGATAGCCATGCTGTGATGATATAGGGCCCCTCGGTCGTGGAGGTCATGGGCCTGAGCCCACAGGACCTGAGCAAGGCAGCTGAGGAAGGGGACTTTGGAGACCTCTCATCTCCTGGTTTTCCATGAGTTGAGGCTGACTGGAGAGCCATTAACAACAACCACAAGGCTCCCAGTCATTGCTTGGCATCCAAAGCAAAGGGAGAAGCAGATCAGGCGAAGGTTGCAAACATCATCCCTAAGCCAGCAAGAGGCTCAGAAACACGCATTGATTTTATATTATAACATCATCCCTGATCCCTTTCCCTGACAGCAGCATACAACATTTCTTTTCGATTAAGTTACACAGCCATAATACCAGAAGAAAAGATGTCAAACATTGTCTCCCTACAGAGTTAGCCAAAAAGGCTTCAATGCCTTTGGATGTCCAATATTCTCTTTTCCACTCCCCCAAAGATTCAACAGAATACTTCCAAGTCACAGCTAAAAGCTTGCTTTATTCTCTTTTCCTTTGGCTACTTGATGTTTCTGAGTTAGCATTTTGAGCAGAGACAGATGCCAAACCTGATCATCCCAGGTCATCCCAGATTCGGTCTTTCCAAAATGGAGCGATGGCCAATCTGGCAGCTGCTAATAAATAGCCAATGTGAGATACAAGGAGGTCCACTTCTGGATCCTTTGCAAGATGTTGGCTAGGAACATTATTGATCTGGCTCCTTTCAGATGAAGGAAGACAGACGGAAGTGGATGCAGTCCAAGAAACAGGTGTATTTCTGATGCTGGAAACTCTGGGGAGGAAGGATCTGCAGCCAATGCTGCATCCACATTGCAGAAATAATCCAGTCTGATACCACTTTAACTGCCATCGCTCAATAGCATGGGATTCTGGGACATATAGTTTTGCAAGACATCTGCAAAAACAGCCTTTGGGGCATCTATGCAGTGACCATCCTAAGGGCTTAAATGGGCAAATATTATTCATCTGTTTATTTTTATCTACAATGTTCCTGCCTTTCATCCAAGATGGGACTCAAAGTGGCTCACAAGGGATGATAAAACCACAATTAAACAAGTTTGCCTATTAAAATGCCATTAACTTTTCGAAGTGTAACTGCAATCATCCTTGGGCAAATCGCATGCTCTCAGCCTCAGAGGAAGGCAAGGGCAAACCTCCTCTGAACAACTCTTACCAAGAAAACCCCAGGATAGGGTTGCTTTAGGGTCACCGTAAGTCAGAAACAACCTAATAGCAACAACAACAACAACAACAACAACAGGTAATGTTCCACGGTTGAGATCTCCTTGTGCAACAAACACTTTAGCCGCAGACGAGGAGCTCTTTTGCAGCCAAGAGTCAAGCTGGGATTTTTCCTGGCGCACCGGCAAACGGCTGAAGCAGAAAACAAAGCCCTTCACATCTGATTTAGTGAGTCTGGCTCAGTGGCTCAGTTGTGGGTCCCCCCCCAAAAAAAAGCCACTTGAAAAAAATAATCTGCCTCCATTTTGGCATTTCTGGGGGTGCAACCTCTGAGACCCCAAACTCCTCCTGAGCCCCATTGCTCTGATGCGCAAGCGGCCCTTGGTCCTTTTCAGTCTGGGAACAGTCTGGAAGCCTTCTTTGGACCATTGTTTGGGACAATTCAGTTGTGGTTAGTAATAAAATCAGTGCGCAGGAGGATATGGCACACAAATAGGGTCCAGGTGAGAGGAACGGTCTAAACCCTATTGCCTGCTCCATCCTCCTCCCAATGGCAGGATCACACCTTTTACATTTGGGCTGCATCCGCACTGCAGAAATAATCTGGCTTGATGCCACTTGAACTGCCATGGCTCAATGCGATGGCATTCTGGGATTTGCAGTTCGTTGGGGCACCAGAGCATTGAGGCATGGCAGTTAAAGTGGCGTCAAACCCTATTAGCTCTGGTGTCAAAATATCTCTGAGGCGGGGAGTGTGTGAGACTCACCCAAGATCACTGTCAGGTTTCCATGGCTGAGCAGGGATTCGAACCCTGGCTTCCCAGAGCCACAGCCCAATGCTCCAACCACTGCATCACATTGGCTCTTCCCAAACAGCTCGCCAAACTACAGATCCCAGGAACCACGGCAGCCATAGTGGGACCTTAGTGCTTTAATTGCATGGTGAGAAAGGCCAGCTGGGTGCTCCCTTTGGAGAGGGCCATTGATAAGCGGACATTGGCAGCCCACTCCGGCCTCCTGAACGTCCAGCTCTCTTTCTGGATGGCGAGCCTCCGGCCTTTGGCCAGAGGACCCACACATCTCCTCTGACCTTGCCCTCCCTAAAACCTCTGGGTGTCTACCACTAGGAGCCCCTGCCTCTGTTCCACATCCATCTCTCCTCAGTCCCCTCCCAGCATTCTTTGAATTGCATTTCACATTGAGTACTTTAAGATAAATTGCAAATGATAGTCACATAGCTACCCTAACGTTTCCACAGGCTCTCTTTAAATTAAGATTGAAATGCAACCACAGCTCTGAAAGCTCCACCATGAGGCGCATCTTGGACTTCCGTCTGACGCGAGGCCACCCTTCAAGCGCAGCAAGGCCCAGCGGCAAAGTTGGCTTCGTGATTTCCCAGCGTTTCCTCCAAATCCCCCCAATGCCGGCTGGAGCCCTGCTCCGAAACTCATCCTGGGACGTCTCTGGGCTTCGTGGAAAGAAAAAATCATTAGTGGCTTAATCTGCTTGCTCTCCAAGGAGGCTTTGGAGGGATTTGCTCAAGGACTGCAAAGCAAAGATTTGGCTGGGGAGGAAAGCTCTGCCTTGATTTCTCATCCTGGAAATAAAAGTACTGAGCCAAACTCTGCCGAGGGAGGAAGCTCTTCATGTTCTCCAAGGGAAGGTGGACCATTCTCTGGGATCCTGTGGGCCCCCCCATTGCATGCTCATGTTCCCTCAGAAGTGGGGCCATTTTGCAAAGGGCATGCTCCATCCATGGTCAATGAAATATTGCATCTCAAATGTTGAGATTGTGCAACTACTTCCATAACTCATCGGGACCTGACCTGGGGACACCATCCTTCCTCTGATTTAAACTCAAGATGGAAGGCCTTGTTCCAAGGTTCAGAAGGCGCAGCCTAGTTTAAATGAACCAAGTATCTCAGACAATAGCAATAAATGACTAGAACTGTGGCTCCATGTCAACTGACCTGGTCCAAAGGACTGAAGGTTGGCATGAATTCCCTTTTAGGAAAGCGATTGCATGCAGATGATTGGGGCCCTTCTTCCTTTGACTGCCATTTTGTGTCTCTACCAATGAAGCAAAGTTTGCTGGCAGAGATTTGGGTCTGTCTCTCTAATTCCTTTTTTCTTCCCCGTCTTCAGTTTCGGGTGTGGCTGCCTTTAAAACCATCTGTCTCCAATCTCCCTCTGCTATCTTGACTCTTATCTTTGCCTTAGATCTATATTCTGAATAAACATGTTAAATTTAAACTGATATTTGCAAGGTTACTGGCTCCGCCGTCAGCCGTCTGACAGCTGTTGATTTATAGATCAATTTATGAATCTAAGGATTTTAAAATCCTTCAGCTGGGCCTGGAGCTCAAGCGCAGCCTTGCCTTCAGACACTTGTTACGTTTTTGGCACCCAATGCTTTTCAGAACTGGCTTTTATGCCGTCGGACCCGAAGGCGAGAGGCTTTCCCAGCGCATGAAGCGCAAGTTCAAGCAAGAGAAAGGGAGGAAAGGGCCAGGAGAGCATGCCTTAAGTTAAAAACGCAAATCGTCTCCCAGACGGTTTGTTTTGGTTTGGCTTTGCTGTGCCATCAGCTGTCATTGCTTTTATTGTTGCCCAAATGGCCATCGAGGGGCTTCAGGAGCAAGAGGTGGTCTGCCTTTGCCAGAATCGCCAGGCAGCCCCTCACCCATTTTGGCCTTGCGTCCGAAGATTAATGATCGCCATCATCTTCTCCCCTCTGAAAATGAACATTTTGTGTTCAAATATCCCAAAGGGTTGTGGAGGAATGGCTCTGCCGAGAAAAACATCTCCCAAAAATGCTGGGTTATTTTTTTTTGGCAGGAAAGGCTGTCTTTTGCACAGAAAAAGCCCCTCTTTCTCCTTTTTTGCACAGAAAACAAGTCTTTTTACACACAAACACAATATCTTCTTTCCCTACAGATAATTCCTCCGTGGAAAACTCTGCAGAACTGTCCCCAGTCTAGTATTCTTAGGGAGCCTGATGTGGGGTAAATGTGGTGACGGTTGCACTAGGATTCAAGGAGGCCAGGGTTCGAATCCCTGCTGCCCAGCTATAGAAACCCACTGGATCCCCTTGAAAAGCCACACTCTCTCAGCCTGAGAAGAACAAGTCTGGCTAAGATAGGCTTTCTATAGTTGGAGCTGACTTGGAGGTATGTACCAGTGGCTCCCGTGTGGTGTAGTGGATCCCATATGTTTGAATGTAGGACTATGGAAGACCAGGGTTCAAATGCTGCTTGATCATGGAAACGCAGGCAACCTAGGCTCTCTCATCTTAAGAGGACAGCCATGGCAAACCTCCTCTGGATAAGAAACCCTAGGAGGGGCCTGCCATAGCTCAGAGTTAATTTGAAGGCGCATGGGAGGGAATCTCTCCTGTGTCTGGCATACAGGACATGTGCCCTAAAGACGTCTGGACGATGAGGAGAACTGTGTGCCATTCCTGCCGCTCCATTATTCTATAGGAAGGGCAGTTTGCTGGGATGAGAGCCATTGGTCATGTCCACATTTTAAGATCGTAGGAGGATTATGAGTAAAGTCCTTTAGGAAGTTCTTCCTGACAATGAGAGCAGTCCAAGAGTGGAACAAACTGACTTGGAGGTTGCTGGCTCTTCTTTGTTGGGGTTGGACTGGGTGGGCTTTGCGGTCCCTTCCAATTCTGTGACTACATAATCCTTCCTTGCAAGCTTTTTAACCCAACATCCTCTCTTTGGATGAACTTGTTCAAACTCTGGCCTTCCCATGACTCTGTTTCTTGGATCTGCCTTGGCAACCATGGCCCCAGTCCTGTCTGCTCTTCCCACTTCAAAACATGGCTCAGTCTCACTATGCAGAACCCAAACACTACTTTCTACCCAAAGCATACTCTGAGATTCCCACTCTGCCTCATGGCTGCAGCCTGAAGGAAACTGGGTTGCACATGCGTCCTGTTGCTGTCTGTCGCTGGGATGTGAGTGTGCAATGGGACCCCACATGCCCAGTGGGTTTTAAGAAGGCTGAGGGGCTGCGCAAACAGTTTCTGGCGGATGCCCAGGAATGTGTAATTTGGCACAAAGAGAAGACGCATCTAGAAATGGGCCAAGAATAATGTAATCAGCCAAGTCAACAGGGACCTCTGGATTAGCTAGGATTTCTTTGGAATCCAAGAACACTTTAGGAACACTGTTCATCTCCAGCTGGTTGCTCTCTCTGAAATGTGCCGTTCGTATTGCGCCTCGCTTGGCTGTGACTGCTAATGGCCAGCACATGATGGCATTCTGGCCTTGTGGCTGGATCCGCTCAGCAGCGATAAATGGCTTGAATGAGTGATTCTGGAAGCTGGGTTTCAATATGTGCTTTTCAAAAGCCATTTAAGTGGCACAGGTTTAATATTTGCCTTCTGCCGACGATGCAGATGCGCGAACTGGAACTCTGCACATTAGCCTGTGCAAACCACATCAGTGAATGCTTTATGCAGAGAGCCAGTGGGAAACCGTTAGTGTTCATTTCAACATCACAACACAACAAACACCACAAACGCAGCACATTGATGTATATCAGATGACGACCTCATGGCATACCTCCCTTGGGAAGAGCCATATGTGAGGCGGCATTGCGTGACTCTGCATTCAGTCTTCATGCGCAGAAAGAGAGAGAGGAGGGCATCGCCATTCGGCACCGCTGAGAAATAAAGGTTTCTGGGAAAGAGGACTTGGGTTAAAACTCGTGCCACATTGATTGATCCATTGAAACCCAACAACTTGCAGAGAGGATTTGGAGTGGGCTTCCATTGAGGCAGCAGCCATTCCTAGACCTCAGTCAAAACTAGGGATGGAAAGAATCTTTGCAAATACTTGCAAACCCAGATGTTTTTCAAGTGCAAAGGAAGCCTGACAAGAAGAATCCTGGACTGATGATGCTCTTAGCAGTTCAGGGGATATTCTGTGGTTATTTTGCACAGAAACTATAATTTCTTTGCACAGAAAACAATATTTCAGGACAAAAAGCATTGCTTTCCGCACAAGACCACCGAGGGAAATTTTGCACATCCTCTTCCAGGTGCGAAGGAGGAGCCGGCGTTGTTTTTGAGCCATCAGCATTTCTCATGTTACAGCCCCATTCTTTCTTGCTGTTTCCTTCTTACAGACTTCAAACAAACAGCTGGGACTCTCTCTCTCCAGTGAAATCTGAGAGGAATAATGCTTCACACTTTACCCAGAATTCCAAGAGTGCCAGACACCTGTGTCCATCCTCTCTTGGACGCGGTTGTACTTTTTGGACTTTTATGCAATTGATGTATTCTGTTTCCTGTTACGTAAACATCATCCCACAAATGCAACTGCTTCAAGTGGAACTAAACCCTTTTGTTAGTCCCGACTAGAGAAGACTCATTGAATCAGCTGGATTTAGCCATGTGTTGACCCACAATGGGGCTACTCTAGTTGTGAATAACCAGCAGGAGTCCTTCCAGGCTGTTTTGAATGTTTGGATGATGCAAAACCCTTCCCCAGGGCCTTCCAAGGAGGGTTGCAAGATGAGCCCCAGGGAATGACTCCCCATTGCAAAAGCACCTTGCCAGAGACCCAACCAGGTGCACAATGTCAGCATTCAGTGGAAGGGAGGCGTAGCGCATTCTCTGTGGAACCGTGTGGATGCAGACTTACAGGATGTATGAGTCGGACCTCAGTCTCCCTGCCACCCAGCCATGAATCCTCTCTTTGTTGGCGACTGGAGCAGGCCTTGGCTCCCCTTCTGCCAGATGGCACTGGCTGGATCTTGGCAGTCTGGCCAAAAGGAGAACAAAGAGAAGGCTGCTCTCTGCAGACGGCAAAAGCCCGGCTGGCATTCGCACGACTCCCGGTTCTTGTGCGGCTCGTACAAATCACAAACGGGGCCAAGATGGAGGAGAGAAAGCAACCCAGGACTCATATGGCAGGAGGATCAAATACACCGTTTAGTTCCTGAAGCCACCCATTTTTAATTTAATTTTGCCATTTACTTTGTATTAACAGAACCACTATTCATTTTGCCATCTCCAGGTGCTGTTCAAGGATTATATATGTATGTGTGTGTCTGTGTGCAAAATGGAAAGTAATTAAGACTTAGGAGTTTTAATAGGATCAAGAGTTTCCAGCGTAGGCTGCAATGACCCAACCAGACTGGCTGAGACGACGGACCACAAAATGCTGAGGTCCACAGAAAGGTCTTCCCTCCATCCTGGAACCATTAGTGGTTTTGGGCAGAGGTCTTACATCTGGGGGAAGTGGCACACAAAGACAGCTGATGCCATGCAAACATGTGCCAGCTGTGGAGCAAGTCAGGAGGTTTTGTGTCTGGTCACAACATGGCAAGTGCCCAGAGGCACCCACCATTAGCTCAAGAAACCAAAGAGGGACGTGAGGTCCTGGCCAGAGGCTCCTAAAAATCAGAAGAGTGGTCTAAGAAGTTTGGGGGTCTGAGTACAAAGAGTGGTGCAACTTGGGTCAAAGGCCAGCCAGAGAGTAGACCTCCCCCAAAAAAAGCACCAAGGTCTAGAGAACTAGAGAGCAGGTCTCCCAAAGACAGCAGCACTCTTGTTCTGCAGCAGAAGGGCAGCCTCTCCTGGGCTGATTTATAGCCGGGTGCAGCTGATCCATCCCAGCTGGCCTCATTCTCCCAGCCTTTCCTTTTTAAGGCAGGCCATGGCCTGGCCTCTGCTTTTGTTGCCCTTGTTTCAGTCTGCAATGCTGCAAAGCAGCTCAGCCTCCAGCTCCTTCCTTCCCAGGCCAGAGAGCCATGGGCCAGGCTGGCTTTCCAGGGCTGCTTGGTTAGCCTCCTCTTTGCTGAGTCCCCAGATTCTTGGGGGCAATTAGCTTATAATTGTAAACCCTTAGGCACTCTTAGTTCAGTATGAAGCAGTGTGTAAATGAAGCTGTTTGTTTGTTTCTCTGGTAGCTCTCATTCCTCCTCCAGGAAGGAGGACATGGTCACAGTACAGTGGGCCCTTGTTTATCCGCTGGGGTTTGGTTCCAAGATCCCCCTCCGATAATCAGTTTTGAGGACCTTTCTTTCTTTCTAACAAAGGCTTGGGATGCAATAAAATCAGGAATGGAGGGTCGAAAAGCTTTCCGGATGTATTTTGGGGAGGAAGGGGGTTCTTAGGACAGAGTCCTGCAATTCCCCGAAAGTTCCCAAACCCCCTAAAATTGCTTTGAACTCCAAAACCCTTTTTATCTTAACTAACCCTTGGAAAACCTTTCCTAGTAATTGTTCCAGCAATTGAAATACTGAGCAAATTCCCCTCCGTTTGTTTTAAATCTGGGCTCAAGCGACTGGCGGTTGAGGGTTTTTCCATCCGATCAGGACATAATTGACCGAAGGAAGCAAAACAAAGCAATCAGCAAGGAATGGCAGAAAAAGCCAAGGGTTGGACGTTGAATATGAAACCACCGGGTTCCCAGCCATAGAAATGGGGGTTGTTTGTAAGTTCTCAACAGAAGTGTTCAGTTACTGCAATACTAGAAATTTGGGGAGGTTTGAAGGAAACATCCATTCTAGGGGTGCAGTTTTTGTTTGAGGAGGGCAATGCCCTCATCCCCAGCGTTTGTCTTCCTAAGTTCAGATGAAAGGCTGAAAGGTAAGCATTCCCTCTTGTAAATATCCGCCAAAGATGTCAGAATCTCGTAGTCTTTATTCATTTGCATTTCTTTGAATCCCACCTGCATGGAAATCAGTGCACGTTTCCCACAATACATACATTTATCTATGCGCTGCTGTGTGCGTATTGGTGCATTGACTTCAGAGTGTTGATGCATTTGGCCTTGCTCACATTCTAATAAATGCCTGGATGATCTGCTGCCTGGAAAATGTGTCACAAGTGCAAATTTTAGTGGAAAGGTCCCCATTTTCCATCCAGTGTCTTTCAGGAGGTGCTTTGGCCAGGAGCTTTTGAGGCTTCCCAAAGCGACCTGGGCCTGGAGTGACCCTCCTTCGGCCGAATCCTGGGGGGCCCAGACTGACCCAGAGACCCCCTTTGCCTCCCAAGATGAGCGCTTGGTGCCGGCATCTTATGTGCAGCTTGTGGGCAGAGAACCACAGGAATGCTTTCATTAGAACCCGGATTTAATTTGCCGCAGAGTTTCTCGCACAGAGACAGAGCGAGCAATTAGTCCTCCTGCCAAAGAAACTAAACAGCTGGACTGCATCCCTCAGCTATTTCCGAAGCGCAAGCATCTTGAGAGCAGGCCTCTCTGTGCGCCTGATGCACCGAATGGAGGACGTGGTCAAGGGGGCCGGCCAGGCGTGGTCCCACAAGCCACAGGCGTTGGGCTCTGGCCTGGCCTGACCCCGGAGAGGACGGGCGCCGGGTGCGAGTTCCTAGCAGTGCCTCCGCTCCCTCCGCCTTCAGCTGCCGAAACACACGCCTGGAGGTCTCCCTTTGAACTCAGGCTCCTCGGCCGGAACTTGTGTGGGTCACTCCCAGGAAGAATAATAATAATAATAAGAAGAAGAAGAATTAAAACCCCCAACAGTCATTCCTTTGACGACTCCGTCTCTGTTTTTGAAAGGCTCTTGATGATCTGAGCCGCAGCCAGAAGGGAATACTTACAGGACACTGAGGTCTTAAACAGACCAGCCCCTGAATTCCTGGTTGACTCTCTCTCTCACACAGACGCACATGTCCTGCCTCCAAAACAATCCACTTTGAGGCCACTTTAACTGCCCTGGATCAATGCTAGGGACTTCTGGGAACCGAAGTTTTGTAAAACAATGAGGCTTCTTTGGCAGAGCAATAAACTACAGTTCCCAGGGTTCCCTAGCACTGAGCCAGGGAAGTTAGAGCAATATCAAATTGGATTATTTCTGCAGTGGGTTTTGGACCCTGGAAGGCCCACTATCTCATGGTTGGAGGAAGCCTGGAACCAGAAGGCTAGTCTTGGGCTCCATGTCCTCCAGCATTTCACAGGTGAAGACCAGGACAAGCAACACTGGAGTGGGGCCAAGATGGCAAAACACACAAACTGGGAAAGTCACCAATATCTTTTGCCCCCCCCCCAGTGAAACGTTTGCACAAAGCCCCCAAAGGAAGGGGAAGAAAAAGCACAATAAAACTTGGAATCTCACCTAGTGTGGAATTATGGGCATTCTTCCATCTTGCTCTTGAACATGAAAGCAGCCATTATAGAGTACCTCCCTCCTCTTGGTACCAAGACTGCACTGAAAGGCAGCCACATTTTCATGGCTCACAACCCTTTTGACACAGCAGCTCCGTGGCACAACTGGCCACAGGCCTTGGACCCTGTGACAACCCTCGCAAGTAGGAAAAGGCAGCAGGCGAAGGCAGGGATCTGCATCCAGAATAGGACTGGGCTGAGCCTTGGAGCATTTTGTTCTCTTGGCTGTTTGTCCAGGGAGCCATCCATGAGAGAGTCATTGGGCGAAAGGGGGTCCGTTCCAGCCCTGGGGAGGGATGCCTGCGGCTAGGAGAGGTGGCAGGGTCCCCATTTGACCTCAGCAGGAGATGCCTGGAAGCTGGAAATGCATAAGAGGGGCATAAACCTATTCAGCAGGGAAGAGACTTGACGCATGGCGCATGGATTCCTAATGATCTGCTGCATCCTGTCAGTCAGATTTCCTCACCTGTATGGCTTCCTAATGGAGACAGTTCTCCTCACACTCGCTTGGACATGCCAGACGGCAATCCCTCCAACTGGGAGGCACTGTGCCAGTATGCCTATGTGTGGGTCTTTGGGGACAAGGGTTGCACGAGGACTAAGCTGGATCTTTTCTCTATTCCTGCCCTAAAAGGGTTCCTTCTTCATTCTGACTTTTTACAGGCATTTCTGACCTATTACAGGGTTTTCTTGGCAAGAGCTGTTCAGGGGAGGATTGACGTTTCCTTCCCCTGAAGCTGGGAGCCTGTGACTTGCCCCAGTTAACCCAATGGGTTTCATGGCCAAGATAGGAATCGAACCCTGGTCTCCAGAGTTGTAATGCAATGCTCAAACCATGATGCCATGCTGGCTCTTCACTAATGCCTGCACCATATTGGAACATGGCCACCATTTTTAAAGCCACGTAAACCACTTGGTCCCCAGGATTTGGAGGAAAGTGTGGCCTGAATCCTGCTGCTAATCCTGGCTAGATTAGAGCTGCTAAATCAGTTGGTGTCATCTACATGTCGACTTAGTATACAACAGTGGATCCAATAGATCTGCTCTGGTTTGGACCAAGCAAGAGGATTCCACCCAGTGATATTTCCTTCCCCCCCCCTAAAAAAAGATAGACTTTCCAAATATGATTAGAAGGAAAAGAAGCAGAAAAAAGTTAGGGAAGGAAGCACAATGAACAAAGGCTAGGCACAAATGCTGATCTAAATGGACCATGTTTCCAGGATCATCTTTTCTGGAAACAGATGTCTATAAAGTCCTCATCCGTGTGGAGCTAAACCGGGGCAATCTTCTCTCCGCTGAAGAGCAGATGATGGTGGCTGGTAATATGGCTGATGCCTTGGTTTGCAGGTTTTGCTAGCAGCGCTCATTTGGAGACAAGTGTTCCTCTGTGTCTCAGTCCTTCTCTGGTGCTATATTTGCAACAGCTGTGTGATGACGGTTGCTGCTGGAAAGATAAGGCACCCCAGCCTTCCCAACCGCATTACAGAGAGAGGCTGGCCATGCTCCACGTCGGTCTGGTTTGCATTCCTCTCATGGTTGGCCCTTCTGCCCGGCTCTTCCAGCCCTTTGGTGGCTGCAGGCCTTCTGGAGCAAAGACGGAGCCCGAATGCTGAGTCAGGGACCTGAAACTTCCTAACTATTTTGGGGACCCACTGGAACAGACCCAGCCTTCGTCTCCTTCCGCTGAATGCTGCCTTCATCCGACGGAAGTGGTTCAGGCAGAGCTCCAGACAGAGAAAGCGAGAGAGAGAGGGGGGGGGGGCTTTCCTGGATCCAGGCGATCGCCTTCCTGCCAGGTCCTGCTGAAAAGGATTCAGGAGGAATTAAAACAAGCCATTGACAAATGACACAGCAGCCGGGCTCCCAGCACCGCAATGTTGTGTCTAGCGCTAACCTGGAACAGCTGATAACAAGGGCAGCCTTTGCTGGGGTTGCTACCACTGTTTGCCTCCCAGAATGGTTGGCTGCCAAAAGCAGGGAAAGTCCTTAGTCTCTCCTTACTCTTGCGGAGGATGGCTTTTCCTGGACCCTGGGTGGCATCTTGGGGAGAAGATGAAGGGGGTCTGTAATGAAAAGGGGAATCTTCAGCCCTGGAACCCCACCACCTTTAAATAGGAATGGAAAGCACATGCAAATATATTCAAATCAAAAGGAAGAGGAGGTAAGACAACACTTTTCAGGAGGTGTGAGTCTGCAAAAGCAAACTTGGCTGCATTGTGGGTGGCTGCCTTTTAAAAGTCTCACCAAGAGGGATTGCTGGTAGCTAATAAACAGAGCGGTGTCTCAGCTGTTAAAGGAAAGGAGAAAGGAGAATAAGAGAGGGAAAGAGAGAGAAAGAAAGAAAGAAAGGAGCCCTCTTGACCTTGGTATGTCTCTTTGGCATCTGTCCAGGATGCTCCAAAGCCAAAAGAGAGAGAGAGAGAAAGAGAGAGAGAAGAGGGGAGGGGAGGGGAGAGGGGAGGAGAGGAGAGGAGAGGAGAGGAGAGGGAGCTCAGAGTCCCTTCTGGCGGCAATTGAGCTCCTTGTCTTTGGCAAATCCCATCTGAATTTCTGGAACATTACATGTTCACAGTTGCAAAGCTAACAGCAATTAGAAAAAACTGTGAGACCAGGAGAATCGAAGGAGCGGGCCAGAGATCATGAATCTCTTTCTGCCTCTCTCTCAGACATACACACCAAAGGAAGTGCATTATTCATGTAGAAGAAAGTCCAGCCCTGCACATTTCTGGAGGCAGAACCTCAACATGCTGCTCTCCTTTGCGGTAAGGGGCTGAATCCCCACCATCTCCATCTTTATTTCTACCCCCCCCCCTTTTCCCCAGGGATGGAAAGCAAGGCATCTGCCATTTAAAACATGTACTGTATAGTATAGCTAAAACCATACCGAGGTCACCACAGAAGTCATGGACTCATGGCATCTGAAGAGTTGGAGGGGCACAAGGCCCACCTGAAGCACTCCAGAGAGATGGCCTCCCATCCGTCCTTCCTCTGTTTAAAGGCTTCCAAAGAGGACGAGTCCTCCAAATGGCTAAATGGGGAGCCCCTGGGCTGGGGTTCAGCTTCCCAAGGCAAGGCCAATGGAGGGTGGCCTCCAAAATGCAGTGAAGAACTAAAACTCAGAACTGCAAAGTGCACAAGTGTGATCCATCTCTGCAGCAGCATGTGCACTTCCCTGGCCTGTTCCCAGCCTCCATATCTTTTATCATCTTCAGACTACAAAGTAGATGAAGAAAGTATATCTGCATCTCTGGCCAGGTATGGAATGTCTGGCCATGAGGCTAACAGGGACTGCAAGGCCCATCTGCCTTCTGGCAGAGGCCCAGCTCTCTTGCACAATGCACTGGCCCTCTTGGAGGGAGAGGCCCTGGTTGCTCCGGCTGCCTTTGCTTTTCAGTTCTGCATCTGTTCTGTGGGAGGGGAAGATGACAGCATTAATGGGAAATGATTATAAAGCGGCTGCAAGGCTTACGGAGATGTTTAGTGCAGAGCTTGTCAAACATGCAAAGTGATATATACAAATGCCAAGACGGGAGGATGGCGCGGGTTCAGTGGTCCCTCAGAAAGCCACAAAATGGAGAAGTTGAGTGGTCAGCTCCAAACAGCCAAGACTCTGTGTGTGTGTGTGTGTGTGTATAGATATATATATATATATCTGCACTGAGAAAGGAAGCACAGCCACAGCCATTAAAGGCTGATATTTTTATTCTGTGGATTGTTTTTGCACTTGAACAACTGGATTTTACAGTGCAATGTATAGTGATCCAAGCACATCCGCACACTGCTTTGAGTGCAGAAAATACTCTTTCTGTCTCCTGTGCGTTTTCTGGGCAGGAGCACCATGTGTAATGTTTGCACAAATGTTCCCTAAGGAAGCCCAAAGGCGCAATGAACCTTCCTTTCTGGGGCGTCTTGAGTGTTGAGGCACCTCCTTTCCCCCCATTAATGAGGACTCCTTGCATCCCTCCTTTTGCAAAGACTGGCGGATCCTCAGCAATTTTTGCCTTGCCGTGTTGAGAGAGCCTGTCTCAACCCAAACCTCACAAGCTTTCTTTTTCCACAGCAAGAAATCCCACATCCCTATAATAATGAAACCTCACAGATGCTTCCAGGCTCAGAGCAGATAAAACGAAGGGAAGACACGCATGGCCACGAACCTTAACGCATGGCCCAGCAGTCATAAAGCAAGGGCTTAACATGCATGCAGGCCCAGATTATTGCATGGATTAAAATATGAAATTATCCTCTGTCCTTTTCTCCGAATTACTTTCCTCTCTTGGCTCTTTGGTCATTCTCATCAGGGATTGGAGTCGTATCGCCCTCCAGCTGTTGTTCGGCAGCAGCCTCCATCAACCCCTTGTTCTGCATAGACCTCAGGTGGAGAATGATGGGCATTGCAGTTACACAGCATTGAATAGTGGTTCGACTGCAACCCTGAGACCAGGGTTCGATTTCCCGTTCACCCATGTAAACCCTTGGGCAAGTCACACACTCTCAGCCACAGAAAATCCATGATAGGATTGCCATAAACTGGAAATGACTTCAAGGCACACAACAGCAGTAACAGTTCAACATCTGAGGAGGGTCAAGTGATTGCCAGCCTCATTCAAAGTCAAGGACTTCTGTTTTACGTTGCCAATGTGGCTTTTGCCAGGTTGAAATCTGAGGTCTGGAGTCCCATCAGAGTCTTATACAGACAAAAGATCCTGTCTGGAAGCAGGTGGGCATCTCTGGCCAATGCGGAAAAGCCACATTCAGTTTCAGAAGCAGACGGGGGGATCCAGTGCTGTTGCACATGGAAGTTCAATATACACTGTGCATGCAAATGTGATCATGCATTCAGTTGCACCTGTGGTACCTTGGTTCAGTTGTGCAACATAAGGGTTGTGTGGTAAAATTAATGCACAACTAGAGATTCAAACTAAGTCACCCCAAGGTAGGATCTCCCTGTGCGTTCTTTGCTACAACTCTGCCATTTTGTGGGTGGCAGAAATGCAGCAGCAAGGAAGACCCCTTTGTACCTTCCCTGTATCCTTGCTGCCTCCCTTTCTCACTCACACAGATGTTCCAGCTGCAGAAATAGCTGATCTCAGTGGAAAGAAACAATTAAAGCTGCAGATGAGGCATTTCTCCCCAAATAATTCAGGCCTGGCACTGGAAGCCCCTTCATATCTTTCCACTTTTCAGAGATGAAAACCAGGACCAAAGCGTGGCCAAGATGGCAAAGGTTATTGATGGAGGAAAACAGACCAGCGAAGGGAGTCTGTGGCAGTTGGCTTTGGCATGAGCAAGAAGAGCAAGACTCTCCTCTCCATCCTCCGGAGTTTTTGTTGTTGCATGCCTTCATGTTGTTTCTGATTTATGGAGACCCTTGGGTGAACCGATCATGGCTTTTTGGGGGTAAGATTTGTTCTAGAAGGGTTTGGCCATTGCTGTCCTCTGAGTGAAATGAATGCGCATTTGCAGAAACTGAAGAAAGCGGAGGACAAAGGTGGAAAGTGGGAGGAGGAGGTAGAAATGGAGACCTTTTAAAAAGCCTCTGGAAAATGGTACAGCAGAAGGTTAATCAGGACCTTCCTTGGCAAACCAGGACAGTTGGAGGAAAGTCCTCTCTTTGGATCTGGTGGCTCTTGTAGGGAAACCTCAGTCCTCAAAATGCACAAAGCCTCTTCAGTCTGGGGTCTGGAGGCAGCTTCCTTCTTGACCCTACAAAGGAGGTCTCTGGGGTCCCTGCCTGCTTCTCAGTGGCTTTGCTTCCAAACAGCCCTGGAAACCTGTTGCGAGGAAAGCTCTTTCCCTCTCTTCTGCTGCAACGTGACACTTAAATGCTGGCTCAATACCTTTCTTTCCCTTTCCCCTTTGCAGTCTCCTTGGCTTTGACTGTCACAGCTTGATGGACAGCTCTGCATTTAGGTGTTAGAAGGATGTTATGCCCAGATTTTTAAATAAATACCCAGCTCTCTTGAGGGACGCTTCAGCTTTGGGAGAGGCCTTGGAAGCTGGCAGCAGATGCTGATGCTGCTGGAGCTTTAAAGGGTCCTGACTGGAGCTGGAGCCAAGACTCAGCTTCAAAGTTCAGATCTCAGGTTTGCTCAGTATATAAACACAAACACACACATGTACACACATTGGGGGGGAGAATATTTCTATCTACATTTTGATAGGGAGATAGTATATAAATAAAGCAAATAGTAATAATTGTCATTACCTGCAATGAAATTTAGGTGGCAAATATCTAGGGCAGCACTCAGCATGATTTTTTGGATGGCACTTGAAAGAGTAAACTTTTTGGAACTGAATAGTGTCAAGGAGGAGGAGATGATGATGATGATGATGGCAATGACCATGAATGTCCATGGCATTTCCCAAAGCAAAAGAACAGGAGAGACAGAGAGCCCAGCCAAAGGAAGATCATCTAATTATGGAAGGGAAAACACATTGAAGGAAGGAGCAATACTGATGTAAAACAAGCAATCCAAATACAAAAATAAAGCGGCGCAATGCAATACCAAACCAGCTAAGAAGAAGTACACAGAAGCAACATATACAGAATCACAAAGCTAAACTAAGCAAAAACAGCAAAGGCTTTGGAAGTTCTAACTAAGGTTTTTAAAAGGAGGAAGGAAAGAGCAGCCTGAAAATATTCAGGGAGATGATATTCCAGGAATATGGAGCAGCAAGAGAACAAGGAAGAACTGGAGCCAAAGCAAAGGGAACTCCATCCCTTTCCCACAGAAAGCAGCATTTTCTGACCAGGAAACAGGGTTTTCTGCAAACCAACCACATGCAAAAGTCTTTAAATACAGCATCTTCTGTGCATGGAACAGCTTTCTCTGCAAAAAACATTGCTGCAGACTCCCAGCAGCACCTCCATCTTTTCTTGATGCCTTTTCCATTTACTAGCTCTCACCCAGCCCTTAGTCGAGTGCTAAGGATGGCAATGAAGGTATTCTGGGGAATAGAAGGACAGTTAAGAATAAAAACACCCTTCCCAAAATTTCCAGTGAGGTCTGTTTACTTGTGAGCATGGTCCTCTGTTCCAATGGAAAGCGGGTTACGGATTTCATTGAAGCCTCCAGAGATCTGAACATGTTTTGCTCATCCCTGGTTTACGTGGGAAGAACTGCCCCGGCCTCCCACCCTTTTCCCTTGTAAAGGCCGGCATCCGTCTCTGCTTCTCTGGGGAAGAGATCAAGAGGGAGGCAGGGTTTCTGGAGCCGGGGGGGGGGGGTATGCTTTGGGTCGGAAGACATGGGCCTGGAGACATGGCATGCCTTCGCCTTTGCAGGGAAAGGGTGGAAACAGGCATCCCTCCTTTCCATGCTTTGGAAAGCGAATAGAGGAGGAAACGTTGGGAAGATGGAGGCTGGAGTGGAAGAGAGAGACGTCTGGCAAAGTCAGGTTCCTCATCTCTTTTCACTGGTTGCCATCAAGACAAACTGGGTCTCAAAGGCAGGGGCACTTTTGTCTGGCTAATGGGACTTAAAGTGGTTTTTCTGAACTCAATCTCCCAGAATCCCCATGGCCAGAAGGAGAAGGGGCCCACATGCATGGACACTTTTCTGTACTATCTGAACTGGTGACAACAACCACAACATCTGGACCGCCTTCCTTCCTTCCTTCCTTCCTTCCTTCCTTCCTTCCTTCCTTCCTTCCTTCCTTCCTTCCTTCCTTCCATCACTTTCAGTTCCTTTGTCTGATGAAGAAGGAAACCATTCAAGGAGGATCAAGGAAAGAGTTAACCTCCGTCCCTCTTCCTCCTGAGAGACCCCTGAAGCTTGGGTTTCTGCTTGGGGCCAAAGATTTTCCATAAGCCCCAGCCTCCTGTGGGTCTGAGCCAGGGGCTTCCTCTGCTTCCCATGGAGAGCGAAGGGGGCCATAAGAAAAAGGGGCTGGTGGGAGATCTGAGTTCAAATGAGGAGCCGTGAGAGACTGGAGCCCAAAAGTAATTGAAATGCAGACAGCAAGAGGTGAGCCACAGAGAATGAAGGCTGGCGAAAACTGAGCTTGTGTGCCACCTACAGTTAGTTCCCTTGGAAGAGGAGGAGGAGGAGGAGGAGATGGAGGAGGACACTTCTCTCGTTCTCTCATTCCTTGAGTTGCATTGCAATGTATTCCCAGAGGCAGGGAGAGTTTCCTTCAGCCTGGCTCTCTCAGGAGCAAGCTCCCACCTTGGAAGCCTCTTGCACCGGCTCTTGGACCACTATGGGCTTCTGTAGGTAGCCAGGGCTTTCAGGACTGAACGACCAGGACTTTGGGCTTAGCATGGACAAGGCTGCCATCTGCTCTAAAGGTCCCAATGCAACTTGCACAATTATGCATTATGCTGAATAAATACAGTGACAATGCTATTGAAAAATAAAGCCCGTCCTCAAACTAGAAGCCCCAGCCATCTTGGCCAATGGTCTGCGGTTCTGGGAGCTGAGGTCCAAAACTCCTGGAAGGCCAGGGTTTGGGAATCACTGCTTTTGGGTATTTAGCCCCAAACCCTAAGCATTAACTCATCTCCGTTCAACAAGTGATTCTGTGGGTCTGCTTAAGTCCAAACTAACAGTGTCTCTTGATACTCTGTGTCTGAATAAACACACTCTTCTTTAAATAGCCGCATATTAAAAATATTAATAAAGCATTCAGGTCTCAGTTAATCCATGGAGGGTCTCTGTGTAAATTGCAACGCTTTCACAAAGGCGGACTTTGGAGTCTCCTGAGCTCAAGGAGTCAGGCGGCAGGCAAGAGTTTGCAAATCCTGAAGCGCTCCTTTGAACGCCCAGACATTGGCCATAATGCCTCTGTGCGCCTGGGAGATAGGAGGCTTGTGTGTGCTCCCACACATAAACTAACGTATATATACCACTATGTGCATTGAAAAGAGGTCAAAGTGTTCTCTCAAATGCAAAACCAGGTCTCTGTGCGGCAACATGGAACGGGGCTGGAGTGCGCAGACAGAGTTAGGAAGTTGGCAGCGGTGGCATGCGTCTGATCTCAAATTGCGATGCACAAAGAGGAAACCAAGGCCTGGAAGTGCTAGGAATGGTTTTAATATTTGCCAAAAGGTAAGTTTTCTTCCTGTTTGTCACTATTTGGCTCCGTTCCCTTGGCCATTTCCACCAGCAGCATTACTCTTTCTGGAGGAACCAGTTTGGTCTCAATTGTGCTTTAGTTACTCCTGATTCGCATCCTCTCATCTCCATTTCTAGCCGCTCCAGAAAGGACCCATCGTCTTAATTGGGTCGGCCTTCTCTTGCCATGAAGAGCAATAAGAGGCTCCCGAATCCCAGCTCAGCCCCAATTAAGCCCAAGCCGAATGGGAAAGAGGACCGAAAATGGCAGAGAGGCAGTCGGCAGATTGGCAGCACCAGCGATAAGCAGCCAATAAGCATAATTCTTTGACGGCTGCTCTTGGAGGAGGGCTTGTTTCAAGGGAAGGTAAATGACCTAAAAACAGACAAGATTGAAGAGCTACAACTTGGAAGATAACAACCCAAGAAGGCAGCTGATGAATATTTATGGCTGACGAAGCCTCCAAAGAGTCTTCCTTTTGGCTGCTATTAATGGCGGTGATGGCGGAGGGGCTTTGGGTCTTGCAGAAGAAAGAGGTAAATGGTTTGTCACTTTCCAACCCTGATATAGAGATTACTTGAAGTATTCTGTGCCGTTCTTTGGAAACAATAAGCCTCATAGAACAACAGTGGTGCGAACCTTTGCTGGCACCATTTCTCCACGCAAGGATCAAAACCCATCTCCCGGATGGGTGGGTTTCTGTGCATTTTTGGATGTTCTGCTTAGTTCTTCTTACCATGAGAAAGTGTCCAGAAACAGCCTGTTTCCAATTCTGCTCTACATTCGCATGAGGTCGATTTGCACAGACAACATCATTTTTTGGAGCAGGAAGCCAGAGATACTATTTTCCACACAGAAAAGTGGTGTTTCATACGCCGAAAAGGCTATTTTCTGGGCGAAAAAAGTGTGAATTTTGCATAAAATAATTCCCAACTGTGAAGGTTCTTGTAGGATTGTTCTTATCAGGGTTTCCTGACACTTACAAAACATCTTTCTCAACATTTGTCTAATATTTTATGATATATGTTACCCACCCCTGGATCTGAAATCTCTCTCTCTCTCTCTCTCTCTCTCATCACATTGCAAAACCCTCAGAAATGCTCCTTGCCCAGTGAAGAGAATGCATTATTGCTGCTGAGCCCAAAAACTCAACAAGTGATCTTTTTCATCCTTAGCGCAATTGATCTGCTTAAAATTGTGGAACAAAAGCAACCCTCCAATGCGGCTGCCAGCGTTCCCTGCCTTTTGGAAACAGGCAAAGAGTATTCCCAGGTTAGTTTTAGGAATGGCGCATGGGGATTGGGACCAGGCAGTTTGTTCCCAGTTTCCCAGGGAGCCACAGGGAGGTGGAATTAATTCATGGAAAGCTTGATCTCTGGTCCCTTTGTAGCTAATGGCACATCAGCCACCTCTGCTTTCAATGGGGCCTTTAATATCCATCCCAGGCTTTGAAGATGAAGGGCTCTCCCTGGGTGTCTCTGCCTTTCCTTCTGGAAGCCCAGCCCCATTGCGCCACGGATGGCCCTTCATCTCCTTCTCCTCCACCTGAGCTCCGAGGGCCTCCCAGATCCCATCTCAGCCAGAAATGGGGGCCTCCTGGCCCCCCATTTTCTGCCTCCGTTCCAGTGAGAGCATCACTTTCCCCACTTGAGCTTCTTCCCTTTGTTTGCTGATTTATTTATTTCGGTGTATTCATTCAGGAGCCGAGACAAAGGCTCCCCACCCGATGCCTCCAACCTGGGCTTTCGGAGGGATGGCAGCCCAGGAAATGAAGCCACTGCAAAGGCATTAATTGGAGTGCTTTTTAATTAAAATCATCTTGTTTCCCAATCAAAGATTACAAGGAGGAAGAAAGCGGCAAAGCGAGGGCCGACGTATCCCCCCTTCCTCTTGCTTTATGTCTGCGATGCGCATGGCGTTGCCTCCTTCTGATTGCTTCGGATTCCCTTTTCTCCTTTTCCATCTTTCCGCCTCAGTGCTTCCTTGAATCTGGTCTTCTGTCTTGCAGCATCCCTCAGGCCACAGAGCGTCCATCTTCCTACTTCAAGCACATGAAGAGACCTGTGGGACCTGGGGAACTTCTTATCAAAAATGAAGGGAATTTGCAAATGTCGACAATGGCACCGATATTCCCAGTTTGGAGGAGATTGTGTTGTTCTTTTCTGGTGGGTCTCTGTGAAAGATGAGGAGCATGTGGGGCAGGGGAGAAAGAGAGGTGGAAAACATGCTTCGGCAACACACTTCAAAGGAAGCCTTGCAAGAGCTAAGCACCGGAAACCTTGGGTCTGGATAGAGAAACCTAAGAGCGTTGCTTTCTTCCAAATTCAGGTTGTGGAAGAAGGGTTGAAGATGTAGCGCCATGGCACAGGCAGGCGCACCTTGTGTAAGGATGCATCCACTATATATTGTGCATGGATACATATGTGCATTGGTTGTGCCTTCATTTGCACATTTCGAGACCAAGCCTTATGAGGAATGATTGTGAGTGAGCTGAGTATGTTTGGCTCAGAGAGGAAAAGGATGAGAGAAGACATGAGATTTATTTTTAAGTATCTGAGAGAATGTCACACAGAAGATGGGAGTGAGCTTGTCTTCTGCTGCCCCAGAGATAAAGATGCAATCCAAAGGATTCAAACTGCAAGTAAAGAAATTCCACCTAAACAATAGGAAGAGCTGTTGGATCGTAAGAGTTATTCCACAATAGAATGGGCTGCCTTGGAGGGTGGAGACTCTCCTTCTTTGGAGGCCTTTAAACTGATGTTGGACGGACTTCTCTTGGGAATGCTTCAGCTGTGGATTCCTGCATGGCAGAAGGGAGCTGGATTGGATGACCCTCGGTGCACCTTCTACTTCTGTGGTGCCTCGGTTCAGGCGTGCAACAGTGACATTCAAAATACAAAGGGTGGTGTGGATCCATTTGTAAGTCCACATGTGCTCATTTATAGTACGCATTCCCGATGCAGACTTTGGGTGAAGTTAGAAGTTCTGTTCTCAAAGTAACAGCAAGATGGCTGCCTGTGGGCCATGTTGGCGATGCTTGATTCCTTTCTGGGACTTAAGCATGAAATGAAGCCCAGGAGGAGATTCATTGCAACATCTGCAGCGTTTTGTGCGTGGGCTTCTACTTTGTTGCCACAGAATCGGTTGCTTTGCTATACAAGCATGAAAGAAAACGACGGCTTTGACACAGGATGGATCTCACTGGCATTGAGGACTCCTGGAGTTAACACTATGGCAAAACACTTGGCATAAAGCGGAGGCTGTGGGAAAGGTTTACATCTGTTATTGGGAAGCCCTTGAGCATCTTTTAGGTCCTTGGGAATGGCGGAGGTCTTGTGGTCATTAAGGTCAAGACACCTTTAGGTCAATGATGCCAACCATATTGACTGTGGTTTAACAGCTGCTGCATGCCCTAGATCCCTCTGTGTCCCCAATGCCACTCTCAATATGGATCTAATAAACAGGCCAGCATCTCATTAGCATAAATAACTGACTTGTTTCATTTTGGAAAATGGCTCTTCAGCCTCGTAATTGGGCTGAACAGGAACATTAATTGCTTTATTAGAAAACCTTTCTTCAGGTTTAATTCCTGCTATGAAAGGGAGTCGTGCCGACAACCTCGGCTTCTGGACGCCAGTCGGCAGAAGAACGTCTCGCTTTCACCCAACAAGGCAACTGAGCTGCGGACAACACACAACTGGGCCAAAGTCAACAGACTTTGTTTGCCCCAAAGCGGCTCCTGCAGATGAAGACAACTTACTCCTAAGTAAAGAGATTTTTATTGTTAAGTAAGGAGCTACATACATTCAACCTAGACAAGGAGAAAATTGAAGTAGTTAAAGCGTCCCCATATCTTGGGTCAAATATTGATCAGAACAGAAACTGCAGTCAAGAAATCAGAAGAAGAATAGCCATGGGGAGGGCAGCTATGAAAGAACTAGACAAGAACACCAAAGTTAGAATCGTCAAAGCCATTGCATTCCTCCTCCTCCTCCTCCTCCTCCTCCTCATTAAGTACGGATGCAAGAGCTGCTGGACAGTGAAGAAAGCAAATAGAAAGGAAATCAACTCCTTTGAGATTTGGGGCTGGAGGAAAGTGCTGAGGATCCTGTGGACAGCCCAAAAGACAAATAAGTGGGTCCTTGAACAGATCAAGCCTGAACTCTCCCTGGAAGCCAAGATGATGCAATTGCTCAAAAAGGTTGCCATTTCCCTGCCAAACTGCCATGGAATGAGGAGAGGACCCCTTAAAAGCAGAGGAGCTCTCAAGCCAGAAATGTGCAAGAGAGAAAGAGAGAGACATGATTTCAGAGGCATCTGAAGCCTGACGTTTGAAGACATTTCCCATCCTTAGAGCTGGCTTTCAGCAGATGAAGGTGGCTTCGCAGGTAGAGCCAAAGGGAGGATTCCTGGAGGAGCGTTGCGTCGTGAGCGGCAGACCCAGGAGGTCCAAAGCGCTTTCCGGGCACAAGATGCTCACCTGGCGTGGCATGATAGCAGGCAAAGAGAGACAGGAGAGGGACACGCGGTCTCTGTCTCTTTGTACATGGAGGAGAGAAACCGCCACATTGGCATACCCACAGGTGCCAGGCTGAGAGCACTAATCCCCTCCTGTCTCTGTTTGTTCTCTAAACTCAAGTGCTTTGGAGAGAATCCTTTTTTGCTGAGTGGCAGAACCGCAAGTACAGAGTAAACAGCGAGGCTGGTTCAGGACTTTCCTCTCCGACGGCTAATCGCTATTGATCAGGGCTGACCTGGCTGCTCCTCTCCGAATCTCCAGACGGGGAGCATGGGTTGGTTTGAGTCACCCGCCAAGGGAGGCATCAGTGGAGAGGAAAGGGCCCTGGAAAGCGAGATGGCCGACCTCCATGTGTTGCTCTTTCGGATCAGAAGCACAGCCAAATCCACTCCTTTGGATGGAGAAACAGGTGGGAACGGCAGCCAGGGAGGCCTTTTATCCACAGCATCTTCATATGCCAGCTGTGTCCCTTTGCTGAGAGCCAGGACCTTGCAAAAGTCCTCCATAAGGATTGTTAACAATATAATAACAATAACAATAATAAAATTTATATGTACCCCATCTCTCTGTGCAACACAACCAGGGCGTCTCACATGTTAAAAACACAATCAAATCCCAACAACCCACCCCCCTAAAATACAATTAAACAATTCATAGATTACCTTAAAATAACAGGTAAATCACGCAATGGCTATAGCAGAAGTCAAAGAATAACCGATTCGGCTGTTTTTGGCGGCCGCTTCTCAATTCGGAAAGGCCTGCTCTTCTGTGCTCCATGGAAGTGATCCGTTCCTTGGCTCATTTGGTTCTTAAAGGGATTTTCTTCTTTCTTCCTTTTGCAGAAAAGAAAAAGAAGAAGTCATTAACAGCTCTGCAATTCTTAAAGACTATTTACACTTTGGGACTCATTCTGTGCAAATTCTGTGCAGCATTTTGGTGCAGAAAGCGATATTTTCTGTGTAGGAAGCAGGATTTTCTTCAAAGTAAATGTTCTATGTGAGACACAGCAGAAATAGCATTTCTGTGCATAAAATGCCATTTGTTGTTGTTGTTGTTGCTGCTGTTGTGTGCCTTCGGGTCACTTTTGACTTATGGGGATGCTAAGGTGAGCCTATCATGGGGTTGTCTTGGCAAGATTTGTTCATAGGGGTTTCTCCATCGCCATCCTCTGAGGCTGAGAGGAAGTCACTCAGTGCGTTTTCACGCTCTTGCGGGGACTCAAACCTTGATCTCCACAGTCAAAGCCCAACACTGCACCAGATACAGTGGTCCCTTGGCTTATGTGGGGGATCCGTTCCAGAACCCCCCCCCCCCCCCCGTAAGCCAAAAAACATGTAAGCTTGAGTCCCAATCAATTGAATGGGGCTTGTGCTTGCGGCACACGCAGCATTTACTCTCCCGTCACCTGCATATGGGGCAGCCGCCTATAGTGCGGGCGCAATGTACTTCTTAGAAAATTCTGTTTTCTGCACACACACACACACACACAAATCATACAAACTTTGCACAGAATAAGGCCTGGACTACAAAGGTTCTCACCAGTCCAGGATTCTCCTTGGCCTAACCATGGAGGAGCAAGGCATTTCAATCACTTTTGGAAATATCCCTGAATGTGGTTCGTGTCCCTGTTCTTTGGGCCAACCCTCCCTCCTTCTGAAGCTCATTGGCCAAATGGGAGCATCAATGGTGCGCCTTCCTGGCTGCGGCACACGTCTGCAAGGGCCAGAGGCCCCCCCCCCCATCCTCATGGAAAGTCCTTTCCCGCAGCGGACGAAAGCCCTCTCCTCTCCTCTCCTTTCCTCTCCTGCCTCTTCCCCAGTTCATTCTAATCAACTGCCTTGATTGTTTTGGGGCTTTTTTGTTGACTTTTATTATGTGCTTATATTCACTGCTGCCTTCATTTATTTATTTATGACTGTAGCCTTGTTTACAGTGTTGTAATTTCATTTTATGATTTGTTGGCTGCTCCGAGAGGCAATGCTGAAGGGTGGCGCATAAGAGCCAATAAAGGAGCCAATGAAATATGAACTGGGAGGACCAGGCGGGGCTGCCCTTGGCTCAAGAGCATTGGGGAAGGTGGCCCAGGGCCTGATCTGGGGGCAGGTGGGCGCTTCTTGGGGTCTTCTCAGGAGAAAAGCCCCCCGTTGTGGGATCACAGAGTTGGAGGAGGCCCAGGGGACACCATCTTCTCCGGCTCAAGGCAGGGACTCTGATTGGAGCATCCCTGGCTGCAGGGGCTGAAGTACGGTCTTCTTCTTAAGGCATCCAGAAAATAGAACCCCATCACCTCTCTAGGTCATTGGCTCCATTGCCAAATCTCTCTTACCATAAAGAAGTTCATTGTTGCTGTTGTTGTTGTGTGCCTCCAAGCCATTTTTGACTTATCGCAACCCTAAGGCCAACCTATCATGGGTGTTTTTCCTGCAAGGTTTCTTTAGAGCAACAGTTCTCAACCCGTGGTTCGCAATCCCTTTCAGAGGAGTTGCCTAAGACCATCGGAAAACACATATTTCTGATGGTCTAAGGAACTGAGACACTGCTCCTCTATGGTTGGGGGTCACCACAACATAAGGAACTGTATTAAAGGGTTGCAGCATCAGGAAGGTTGAGAACCGGTGCTTTAGAGGGAGTTTCCTATGGCCATCCTCTGAGGCCGAGAGATTGCGTCTTGTCCAAAGTCACCCAGTGGGCTTTTATACTCAAGCAGAACCAAACCTTGCATGCTCAGAAACACCATTTCCTCCAACAATGCATGGAAACCGCATTGAATTCTCATTCTGGGCTTCCTCAGAAATATTGGGAAGAAGAAGAATGGAGATCCTGTTAGTGACTTGGATTGCCATCTCCTTACTAGAGATGGCAAGACTATCTTGCAATATTCCTTTCCAGGTTGAATACTGAGTTCTTATCTCCCTTCCGCACACATGAAAGGAATGGGGATTTGCTTGTGAAGCCTTCCTTTGCAAAATGGAGGCAATGGACGGAGGAGGTGGGGGAGATGGGGAGATCCCTGGGACCTGGAGGGTGTTAAAGGTAATAAGTTTGGGGATCATCTCTGCTTGGGATAATCTTCTCCTTCTGATCTCCTCCTCGCTCCTGACACTCGGTTCATCCGACAGCCTCCTCTCTAAATCCTCCTAAATTGAGAGATTCAGGCATCTCTCTTGGAAGGGGATTCTGCTGACTAACGTTTCCTTTTCTTCAGTCAGAAAATGAAATGGCGATAACTCCATTTGGGTGGCCTCTGCTTTGGCTCCTTTGTACAAAGGAAAAGATTCCCCAGAGAGAGGAACGGGGGCAAAGCCGTGTCCTATGCACCCCCCAGAAAAGCAGAAAAAGTCTATGTGACAGAGAGAGAGAGAGAGAGAGAGAGGATTACTGTATATACTTCAGAGTCCCTGGGATTCTGGGACTGCTTTTCCCCCAGTTGACTTTTCCAGGTTGCTGGGATTTCCCCTGAAACCAGTCTCTCTTTTGTTTTTGCAAAAGCAGGGGCTACTGTGGGGTCCATTTGGACTTGATCCCAGCTAGACTGACCTGGCCCTCAGATCTGTGAGTTGGCAGAGCCCTGGGTCCAGAGCACAAGCCAGCCAGAAGAACATGAAACAGCCAAAGCCACTGCTATCCTCCCCTCCCTCCATCTGGCTTTGAGGCGATCTCTTCCTTGCAAGCGGTCAGAGGCTGTGAAGGTGCCTCTGTTTCACCTGTGAGATGCTGTGCTCCTGCCGTGGCAAAGCTGTGGCCCACAGAACCAGTTCCCATGCACCATTCTTTCCAGGGCCTCCTGGGGAGGATGGGTGCCCAGGACAGATGGATGCCTTTGCTCCTCTTGCTCCGTGGAATCCCAGAAGAAAAGATGGCACACTTAATTTTAATTAATTGGCCTAGTTGAGATCACAGCTGGTCAGAAAGCTGCGTTTTGGTGGCACCTGCTCTCTCTTGGCATGAGAGGCAATGAAAAGATCCAAAGCAATAGGGATGGTTTAAGGGCTGAATGTGTGTTGCTTTTGGGTGATGGTGGTGGAGAGAACAAGGGAGGGGGATTTGGGCAATTAATGGGTGGGGAGACCATTATTTTCCTCTCCAGGAGACCACTACAGCTGGTTTCCCATCCTGTCCCCTGTCATCCCCAGATGGACCTGTTTGCTTGACGTCTCTTTCCCTTGGCCACAGTTGCCTCTCTGCCCCAGGTTGCTGGTTGTCCCATGTGCCATTTGGGCATCCATATGCCACCTTCTTCTGCCAATGCCTCCCACTTTGGAGAGGATGCCAGCCCCCAGCTCCACCAGTGTCCCATCTGCAGGGCCACACTGGGGTTTTGGTGACTCTCTTCTCCCCAGTGCAACTCCCTTCCACACAATCCACCCCACTCTACTTCCCCCAGGGTCTATGATGGTGGTGGTGGTGGTGGTGGTGGTGGTGGTGATGATGATGATGATGATGATGATGATTTAGCAGCAGTTTGTTTTTATGAAGGCCAGGTAATGCTCAGTTCTCCTTGGTGGACAATGGCTGAATGAGTGATGTGTCTGGTAGACCAGATCACCTGGCTGCCTCCGAGATGGAAGAGAAGCTGCTTTGGACACTCAGTTGCTGGAGGATATATATATATATAATATTTGGTCTGTGAGGGTCTCAGCTTTACAGTCTGGCCTCCATTGTGGTTTTCCATTTGGATTCAGAGTGAACCGTAGAGTCAGCCCTTTGTATCCACAGGTTCTTTATCCATGGATCCTGCCTGAAAGAGGCTCTGGTTGGTGACGTACCCACTTGGCCCTGTAATTGTTATGCCTCTGTGTCCAAAATGCCTCCCTGCGACTCCAGCTGCCTCCTGGGGAAGCAAGGTAGAGAGGAGGGCATCTTTCTCTCTGTCTCTGTGCTGCACCTCACAATTAAAGCTGACAGCCTGGAAAAGCCTTTGAAACTGATCAGAAATCTGCCTTCCGGGCCAGTGACAGGGCACAGGCCTCCAGCTCCCCAACCCAGGGCCATTTATTTGCTGCCAGTTTCCAGTCTCTGAGGAAACTCAAAAGGTAGAAATGGCCCCAGTCTTTGCCCTCTAAAGGCAAAGATGCACAAACTGGAGGATCAGGACTGAGCAAGAGAGAGGAGGGGAAGAAGGGAGGGAGATGTTAGGCCAGGCAAATGCAGGAAAGCCAGAGTAGAGAGGCACCGTGTGTCCATGTGCAGAGTCCGTCCTGGGCCTGGAGGCCAGGTGTCCAGACGGTCATTGGCGTCGTCCCACCGAGTCTGTGGCCCAGAGAAGACAAAGGAACAGGAGGGGAGAGGAACCTCCCTCCTGATAAACACAAGGTTGGAAATGCAAGAGGTCAAGGGAATTCAAGCAGTAAGCACTTTCTCAAACCGTAAATTTTAAATAGCAGTCGTTGGAGCCAGGAAACCTGAACCAGGTCCCTGAGAAATATTATCTCAGGAGCAGCCAAGGTCAGAAATCCTGACTCCGCCACCGTTCCCACCTTGCCTTCCTTAGGAGGGTTGGTGCCCTCCGATTGTGCGCAGCCATGCCTTTGGGGACCCACACACAAACACACACACTTCATGTGTCTGGTTAGACAGTCCATGTACAGCTTTTTCCATGGTTAAGAATGGCAGCAAGATTTTGGAGAATGGCAAGACAAATAGATTTAGACTCCTGTTAGTCATTTCCAGCTTGGCCCCCATTCATTCCATTGCTGAGTCAACACAAAGGTAAATCCAAAGGGCCCAATGGTTGTGTCCTAGTCAGGCCACAAGGTTGTGAGTTCGATCCCAGGCAGGGCTCCAAGGTCCGCTCAGCCTTCCATTTGTAGGTCAGTACAATGAGTACCCAGCTTTTGGGGGGCAATTGGCTTACACACCGTAAATTGCTTAGGGAGTGTTTAGTTCACTATGAAGCGGTATAGACGTGTAAATGCTATTGCTATTGCTGGCAATACGGTAATAAGAACAAGGCCAAGTTCTGACTCAAATAGGCTGGAGTTTGAAGCAAACGCAGTTGAGAAATGAGAGATAAGGCTTCAGAGCAAAACGGCTGCAATGGGATCATAACAGTGTGCTTCTTGCAAAGACTGTTTGGGCATCCGCGATTTCGAGTGCCTCTTCTGGGACAAGGATGTTTCCAGACGGAGACCGGCTTCTGGCCGTCGCTGGACAATGGCCCTTCTGCTGCGACTGGCAGGGCCTCAGAGCGGAGGGAAGAGCCTCCGAAATGCAGAACGGAGCTTATTATCTGAGCACAGAACACTTTATATTCCAATAAATGGGAATTTTCACATTAAACAGCACACAGTTGTCTTTATTGCTGACTGTAACTCTTTAATGGATAGTAAAAATTCTTATTCATTGGAAGATAAAATGCTTTGCATTCGGATAATAAGCTACTGTGGTTTCCCTTGGCTCCTCCTTTTGCTGCAAGACCCCATCTCCCCAACAACAACAACCTCAGATTGGGGGCTTCTTTTTGGAAGCCAAAGAAGAAGTCTTGCCATTTAGCACAAGGCTTTGAAGTGGACAGGATCCTCCAGAGTTCATGCTGCAACAGATTTGTGAACGGGGCTGACCTGAGCATTTGCCTGCATGTCTATGGTGTACCTTCAAGTCATTTCCAGTTTAGTCACCATTCAAGAACTGATTCAGTGGGTCTACTCTGTTTTGCGTTAAAACACAAGATTCAAGCTAAAATAATAATAACAATGCAGGATGATCATGGCCAACTGGTTACTTTTGCAACATTGCAGTGTTTGGCTGTGATGGACTACAGCATCTCCTGGACATTGTGATGACCGCAGGGGACAATTCACTCTTAAAAGTGGATTTCTTGAGTCCAGAGGAGGAGGGAAATGGCCGTCTTTTGTAGGAGTTCAGGAAGGCTGTCTCTCGGTCTCTTGGCCCAGATCTCCAAGGGAGTCCATCCACCCCCCCATCCGTTGTCCAAGTGGAAGGCCACCCGTCCACAGCCCTCCGGCCCATTTCTCTCCCAAAGGCGGAGAAGGTGGCCAACCGGCTTCCCTTCCATGGGACCCATGCTGTTGCTGCCGCTGCCTCCATCACAGAGGCTCAGCAATCTCCAGAGGCGGCGGTGGCGGCGTGGCATTGCCTTGGAGGGATCCCATGGATTCTGGCCTCTGGGGAGGTTTCCTTTTTAAGCTCCCTAACGAGAGGAATGTGTCTGTAAGTTAAAGACCAAGGCAGGAGGAACAAATCTCTCCCAGATGTCTCTGTCCCAATTAAGGCCGAAGAAAAGGAAGGGGTGCAAAGGGAGGGGGAGATGGCCATTAATTAACTGAGAACACAAGAGGCACCAGCCGAAAGGGAGCATTACCTCATCTTGGGCTGAGGGTATAATGTGTGTGTGTGTGTAATGCGAGGGTGTAATGAGACCCATCGGCCGAGGCCTGGACTTCTGCGGCTTCCATTGAGGCTATTTGCAGAACCCAGCAAATTTGCATAGCCGGGCAAAGTAATCGCCTTCTTGGAGTCTTGGGCCCCACAGAAAAGGAGCCTTTGGGCATAAAAACAGAGAAGGAGACTGAGAAGAGGAGGCAGGGCTGGTGCCCAGGAGCCAACCTCTGAAAGGAGGACCAGAAAGGCTTGAATGACCCCACAGTGCCAAGCCCAGAGGCAAATAAATGCCAGGCAACTCACACTTTATCCCCACAAAAGTTTTGCAAATGCTTGTCCCAGGTTGATCTGGAACCAGATAGTGGCTTCCATGGCCGGGGTCTTTCCAGCACTTTGAGTGCCATGGCTGCACTCGACACACTCGGACTTCACAACCGCACCATTGTGGTTGCACACTAAGGGCAACATCTTAAGGGACCTTGTAGTTTGGGGAGTTTGCAGAACTGGAGTTCTGTAGCAGAGGATTATGGAAACCTGGTCAAGCTGCAGATGCCATGGTCCTATGGGATTTCGGCCATGGCTATTAAAATGTCCTTAAAGTCAATAAACAATGAGATAGTGCCTATATCAAGGGACGTAATAGATGGACTCTATCCTGCTTTGGTCAGGCCTCACCTGGAATAATCCTGTGTCCAGTTCTGGGCACCACAATTCAAAAAGGATGTTGAGAAGCTGAAGCATGTCCCGAGGAGGGTGACCAAAATGGCGAAGGGTCAGGAAACCCTGAAGCCCTATTAGGATAGACTTAGGGTATGTTGAGCCTGGAGAAGAGAAGATTGAGAGGGGACATGATAGCCCTGTTTCAATGTTGGAAGGGATGTCATATTGAGGAGGGAGCAAGCGTGTTTTCTGCTGATCCAGAGAATAGGACCCAGAACAATGGATTCAAACGAAAGGAAAAGAGATTTCACCAAAACCTTAGGAAGAGCTTGATGGTAAGAGCTGCTTCGATAGTGGAACACATCGCCTTGGAAAGTGATAGAGTCTCCTCCTTTGGGGTTTTTAAAACAGAAGCTGGATGTCCATCTGGCACAAGGAGGGCTTGGACTGTGTCTTCCTTCATGGCAGAAGTGGGTTGGACTGGATCCTTGAGGTCTCTTCCATCTCTATGACTCTATGAACCTGAATGAGCTCATCCCCGGTTCTTGGATATTCCCTTTTTTCCTGTCCAGAACTCCTCCTGAACTTGGGAATGGATCCAGGGATGGAGGCAAGATCTCCCTTTCTGTCTGGAACTGTTTCTGACCATCTGCGGTCCTTGGTCACTTTGCATTTTCCCGGTGAGCCATGATGGGAGTCTGGGGTCTTCTCACTGGACCCGGCCTTCTTGTGCCAACTGACCATCAGTCCTTCTTGGCCGCTGTTCTAACTCTCCCCGACTCATTCTTTGAAAACTCTGCCCGCTGGTTCTTCTTCGCTTGTGATCCTGACAGGAGAGCTGTCACCGCCTGACACGTTTTGCGGGCGCTTTTCCAGGACACATGTGGCCTTATGTAGATTTATGTTAAAATATTCATGGCTCTTTCTTCCACATTTATTTTTATTGATTTGCAGATGCAAAAGCTTTTGTTCCACGCTCAGTCCATAAAACTGACAGCGTGTCAGTAACTTCTGATGGAGTGTTTTAATATCTTCTTCTCTTGCTTCTCCTCCTGTCAGCCCCTGCCCTTCCCTTTGAGATGGAAGACAAATTGCCAGGCTTTCTGAAAGAGAGAAATGAAGGTGGCACGGGAGAGGCCTCCATGGCACTTCCCTGGCATGACCTCACTGCCTTTGCCCACTGCCTTCTCTTCTGATCCAGTCCTTTTGGGTTGGAGAGGAGCCCCAGGTCTTGCAATCTGGCCTCTTCCGCGTCTTGCTAGGAAGGGTCTGCAAGGAACGGAAACCTCTCATACATCTCTATCTGTGCATTCGAAGCACATATATATGTATATTCAAAGCCTATTTTGAGATCTGCTTTATTCTATTGGGGGGTAGGAAGGAGGAAGAAAAATGAGGAAAATGTCAAAGAGAAGTTATATTTTGCACCCGGGGCATACACACACACACACACACACACGCATGCACATGGGGACACATCTCTCTTTCTCACCTCTTGCAGCTCCCCCATTAAATCTGGGGATGGGCAACCGAGCACCATTTTGGGAGAAAGGCAGGATATAAGTCCAATAAATAAATCCATAAACTGCGCATGGGGGGCACAGACCCGTTTCCCCCCAGACTCCACACCTCCCTCCATTTTCCTCTGCAATCCCTCTGAAATGGTTACTTTTGCCCCACCACCTTCTGACACCATTTTGAGAGGGACTGCAGAGGAAAACACAAATACTGGGGTAGCATGGGATCCCAGGGAGGCTCTGAGTATTCTTCTGTGTTTTTACACCTTTTGGAGGTAGGGCTTTGCACAATTTGGGGGCAAAGTGGCTCCAAAATTGTACTTTGAAAAATGGGGGTTGGGGCTCTGGGGGACTGGTCATCATCATCATCATCATCATCCCACTCTTCAGCCAAAAGGTGGGTTTCAGGGGCCACAAAGGACTCCTTGGCCTCCCTTTGCCCACACTGGCTTTAAATGGGCACAACCAAAGCCATCCTGAAAACAGCCACCCAGAGCCAAAGCCTTGCTAAAGGAGAGACTGCCATTCCCAAGTACATGGCTATGCGCCTGTGATGTGCATTTTCTTTTCCCCAGGGAGGGGCACCTATGGCGATCGGTGGGGAAAGAGCATGGAATGCCAAAGGCTGACATGGCCAGGGATGGAAAGAATGGTGTGTGCAGGTGGGTTGGGTTTCTTGCTCTTGTTTTTCAAAGGGGAATGCCTGCATTGTCCTTGCTCCCAATGAAACCTGTTGACAGAGCTATTCACTCTGAAAGGAGGGAGCCTTTTGAATGGCAGAGGCTTTTGTGAAGGGGTCAATGGGAGGCCCTGAAAGGGACAGATCTCACGAGCGTCAAGCCTCCAAGAGGGAGGGATAGCTGGGTCAGTGATCAAAAAGCCTGCGGGTCTCAGACCTGAGCGGCAGCCGCCCCACATTGACTCAGCCTCCAAAGAGGGAACTGAGGCCCATGCCTTGACAGACAAACCCCAAGGCCAGGAACGATGCTGCGCAATGGAGCGCATGTTGCTGCTCTCTTGCAATGGAGCCTCTGGGGAGACACCTGGGTCTTTCAGTGCCAGATCCAGACAGAATTCAAAGATATAGCCATGTTAGTCTGTAGAATCAGTACATCGTGAGATCTTGTAGCACCTTTGAAACTCACGGAAAGAAAGAAGTTGGCTGCACAATCTGTTTAGCACAACGTATAACACCCTCTTGGAAATCATGGGTCAAATTGATAAAGCATTAAAATATACGGTGCATTCATTTAGGTCCTTCCTTTATGTTCTTCTCTTCCAGATGTGTGTCTGCTGTGAAGAATTCTGCCTTATTAGAAACAAAATCCCAACAGTGTTTTTGTTTGTTTGGATGAAATGCCACCTCTTCCACCTTGTCCTCATTGAACTCTCCTCTCTGCTGCGCAACTGGGGCATTTTAGCTTAACGTTTGTGGCTTGGTTGCATGGGAGTCCTTCTTCTTCCGTACCATCCAATGATGTTAGGACAAAGTCTATATTCAACCAGCCCTGCAAGGAGGGGCTCTGTCCGTCTGCTCAGCCCTTGAGGCTGAAGGAAGTGATCTCCATGCTCGCCTTTCAGCCGGCTGCCCATTCGCTTGGTTGTGTAGGCCTAATGTAGGGCAGCCTCAGCACACATGCTTTATTCATGAGCGCATTACTTATAGGACTGGCTCTCTGGTGCCAGGGCTTCAGCTGCCCCCAGAACCTCCCTTCCCATGGTTGTTTGTTGGCTGGGTCTCAGCATCTTTGGGGCAGAAAGGCCCAAGGAGGACAGGCACGCTAGCCTTTGGAGATCTGTGAAGGCTTTTGTGGGTGACATTCCCCATTGCTCCGCTGTGGCCTTCCTGGACCCCTTCTCTTTTCCCTTCCATCCAGAGGGACAAGCCTTAGAAAAGTCCCTCTGGACTGTTGTTGTGAAGGCACAGTTTGTAGGGGGAATTGTAGGGAGGCCTGGAAAGAGGTCGACGAAGGAGAAACAAAGGCTGAAGAATGCAAAAGGAGGAGGAGGAGGAGTGCAAAAACCCGGTGCTTCCAGCTGGGAGCATCTGAAGGTTTATGCTGACCCTGGCAGGAAAGAGAAATGCATTTGTGTGTGTGAGAGAGTGTGTACTGTGATAGTGATGGGGAGGGAGAAGAATGGCCGAGCCTGGATTCCTCTGACTCCATGAGGAGGATCCTGTTATTCTTCCCTGGAAGGGGCTTCAACCCTCCGCTCCTCTTGCGTGGCTCGTCCCACCATCAGGAAACAGGGCGAGGCGGCCGCTTCAGGCAGCTGCTTTAAAGAGAGAGAAAACTGTCAGCTGTTTAACTGATGGTGTTCGTATTCTGGCTGCTTGGGAGGGAAAGAGAAGCCGAGGGGATTCTCTGCCTCAGGTGCCAGAATAGTTTGTCCCACTTTGGAAACTCACTGCACTGATCCAGGTGGGGAAGCAGAAGCATTTGGTGCCCCATTTCAGTGCAAAATATGCCTCAAGCTATAGGACGCTTTCAGGGAGAACCACCTTCCCTTCCCAAGAGGATTCGCAAGTTTGGCAACCAAAGCCATGTCCTCTCAAGGATGTGCGGCAGAGGAAACTGGAGTAAAGGGCTGTCTCCTGAGTAAAAGACGTTTTGGCTGCTTCTATACTCCCAAGGCCTTCCTCATAAAAGGACGAGATGTAAATGCATGGCATCACAGTATTATATTATAAAACCATGACTCATACAGGTGCAAAGTCCATGGCTTCTCCATACTATTTAGAGTGGAAGCTCAGATATTTCTGGCCCATCTAGCAGATAACTGAAGACAGGTGACAAAAGAGCAAAGGTTATACACTCATCCCTCCATATTTGCGGATTTGATTATTCACGGATTTGATTAATATGTTCTCTCTAGGAATCTCTAGGCCCTCCAGTGATACTCTATGGTTAACTTTAACTAGAAGTTGCACTGCTTTTGTTAGCCTAGAGTAGGACTATGAGCATTTTACCTCAGAGTGGTTGCTTTTTTGACCCCGAGGGAGAGGCAAGGCCTAGTAGGCCTCACGGAGCCTTTCCTAGAGTATGACATATGAGCCTTTTACCTCAGAGAGGTTGCTTTGTGACCCCGAGGGAGAGGCAGGCCTAGTAGGCTCACGGAGCCTTTCCTGAGTAGTGACTATGGCATTTACCTCAGGAGGGTTGCTTTGTGACCCCAGAGGAGAGCACGCCTGTGGCCTCAGGGGCCTTTCTAGAGTAGTGACTATGAGCATTTTACCTCAGAGAGGGTTGTGACCCAGAAGGGAGGCAAGGCCTAGTAGGCCTCACGGAGCCTTTCTCGAGTAGTGACTATGAGCATTTTACCTCAGAGAGGTTGCTTGTGGACCCCAGAGGGAGAGGCAAGGCCTAGTAGGCCTCACGGAGCCTTTCCTAGAGTAGAGTGACTATGGCATTTTACCTCAGAGAGGGTTGCTTTGTGACCCCAGAGGGAGAGGCAAGGCTAGTAGGCCTCACGGAGCCTTTCCTAGAGTAGTGATATGAGCATTTTACCTCAGAGAGGGTTGCTTTGTGACCCAGAGGGAGAGGCAAGGCCTAGTAGGCCTCAGGAGGCCTTCCTAGAGTAGTGACTATGGCATTTTACCTCAGAGTGGGTTGCTTGTGACCCCAGAGGGAGAGGCAAGGCCTAGTAGGCCTCACGGAGCCTTTTCTAGAGTTGTGACTATGAGCATTTTACCTCGGAGTGGGTTGCTTGTGACCCAGAGGGAGAGGCAAGGCCTAGTAGGCCTCACGGAGCCTTTCCTAGAGTGTCAGTATGAGCATTTTACCTCAGGGGGTTGCTTTGTGACCCAGAGGGAGAGGCAAGGCCTAGTAGGCCTCAGGAGCCTTTCTAGAGTAGTGACTATGAGCATTTACCTCCGAGAGGGTTGCTTTGTGACCCCAGGGGAGAGGCAAGGCCTAGTAGGCCTCACGGAGCCTTTGCTCAGAGTAGTGATATGAGCATTTTCCTCAGAGAGGGTTGCTTTGTGACCCCAGAGGGAAGAGCAGGCCTAGTAGGCCTCACGGAGCTTGTCTAGAGCTAGTGACTATGAGCATTTTACCTCAGAGAGGGTTGCTTGTGACCCCAGAGGGAGAGGCAAGGCTAGAGGCCTCACGGAGCCTTTGCTAGAGTAGTGACTATGAGCATTTACCTCAGAGAGGGTTGCTTTGTGACCCCAGAGGAGAGGCAAGGCCTAGTAGGGCCACGGAGCCTTTGCTAGATAGTGACTATGAGCATTTTACCTCAGAGAGGGTTGCTTTGTGACCCAAGAGGGAGAGGCAAGGCCTAGAGGCCTCACGGAGCCTTTGCTAGGTAGTGACTATGAGCATTTTACCTCACAGGGTGGTTGCTTTGTGACACCAGAGGGAGAGGCAAGGCCTAGCAGGCCCACGGAGCCTTTGCTAGAGTAGTGACTATGAGCATTTTACCTCAGTGGGTTGCTTTGTGACCAGAGGGAGAGGCAAGGCCAGCAGGCCTCACGGAGCCTTTGCTGGTAGGACTATGAGCATTTTACCTCAGAGTGGTTGCTTTGTGACCCCAGAGGGAGAGGCAAGACTGCGGCCTTACTGACCTTTGCTAGATAGTGACTATGAGCATTTTACCTCAGAGAGGGTTGCTTTGTGACCCAGAGCTCCCCTGAGCCTTGCTATAGAGTCGTGACTTTTTACCTCAGAGAGGGTTGCTTTGTGACCCCAGAGGGAGAGGCAAGGCCTAGTAGGCCTCACGGAGCCTTTCCTAGAGTAGTGACTATGAGCATTTTACCTCAGAGAGGGTTGCTTTGTGACCCCAGAGGGAGAGGCAAGGCCTAGCAGGCCTCACGGAGCCTTTGCTAGAGTAGTCAGTATGAGCATTTTAGCTCAGAGAGGGTTGCTTTGTGACCCCAGAGGGAGAGGCAAGGCCTAGTAGGCCTCACTGAGCCTTTGCTAGAGTAGTGACTATGAGCATTTTACCTCAGAGAGGGTTGCTTTGTGACTCCAGAGGGAGAGGCAAGGCCTAGTAGGCCTCACTGAGCCTTTGCTAGAGTAGTGACTATGAGCATTTTACCTCAGAGAGGGTTGCTTTGTGACTCCAGAGGGA
>NC_056528.1:51338802-51338909 GCF_019175285.1 Sceloporus undulatus | reverse complement strand
GAGGCAAGGCCTAGTAGGCCTCACTGAGCCTTTGCTAGAGTAGTGACTATGAGCATTTTACCTCAGAGAGGGTTGCTTTGTGACTCCAGAGGGAGAGGCAAGGCCTA
>NC_056528.1:51319894-51338792 GCF_019175285.1 Sceloporus undulatus | reverse complement strand
GCAGGCCTCATGGAGCCTTTCCTAGAATGTAGTGACTCTGAGCATTTTACCTCAGGGTTGTCACTAGTGTGGAAGGTGGATGGTGTTGATGTATATATTTTTGTACACAGACAGTGGAACTTCTTATAAGAATAAAAGCCTCATCTGAGAGAAGTTTCTTCATCCAGAAAAGGAGAGGTCTTTCTGCAGCTCAGAAGCTGCTGACTATAGTCTCGAAGGTGGAAGATCTGGTGCCATACATTGACGTGTTCCTTCAGGTGCCTCACAACATAAAGAGCAGTGTTTTAACGCCTCTTTCTCTGTCCCTGAGAATCCCTCCAACTCTTTGCTGTTGATTTCAGGAAAAACTCAGTGTAACTAATTTAAGATTGATTGCACAATTACAGTAGTTTGATGCTGCATTAGCTGCTCTGGGCCCATCCTCGGCACTCCTGGCAGTTTGCTAAAGGACCAGACCTCTGAAGTGAACTTCCCTGAACTACTGTACAGATTTAATGCTCTCTGGCAAGGAATCCTTCATGTCTCATGAAACTACAATAGCTCCATATGACAGTCAAACAGATATTGCTATAATTGTGCAGTGCAGATGCACTCTTTGCCTGTGCACAAGGCTGTCTTGTGGCCCTAGATCTGACCCTTCAAGAGCACTTCTCTCAGTATGATTTGTCTCAAGTCCCCAGCCTGGCTGAATATGCGCACCTGAGTACGAACAGAGCCAACGCCAAGCTCTTTGGAAGAGCCGGATCTTGGCCCTCCTCCGTCTGCCTCCACTTTGGAAATAACACTAAAAGCCGTGGCTCAGAGTCAGGGTCAGAATTGCCAGATTGGTTTTTAAACTCAGACTCCGCTGACGGACTTTTGGCAAAGAGCCTCTTGGAGCCTTCAGCCATTCATAAAAATATACATATAAAGGAGGAGGAGGAGGAGGTCCTGAGATGCAGCTGCTGCTGTTTATTTAATGCCGTTTATGGGGAGTGGGCTTTGGTTTTATCAGCCGGTTGCAGCTTTGGAAAGGCTCCTCTGGAAGGAGGAGAGCCTGCTCTACTGGAATACTCCCCTCCCAGCAATAGGAACACACACTTTCTCTCTCTCTTACACAAACACACACAAACATATGTATTTGGCTCCTATTCTGCGGCTTCAGCACCCATCTTTGCTGATTCCAAAGCTGCTGCTAATATTTCAGGGAGGGAGATGCGGAAATAAAACCAGAAACGAGAGCCCAAGTCAACTGAACACACTTCTTAGGGAAGTTGTTATTGTTGTTGTTGTGTGCCTTCAAGTTGTTTGTGACTTATGGCACCCCAAGGCAACCTATCCTGGGTTTTTCTTGGCAAGACTTGTTCAGAGAAGCGTTTGCCTTTGCCTTGTGTGACTTGCCCGGTATCACCCAGTGGGTTTCTATGGGGTTTGAACCCTGGTCTCCCAGGGTCCAATGCTCAGACCATGACACTGGTTACAACTGATGGGAGTTGTTGCAGTTGAATTACATCTGAAGGTTGTCATAAATCCCGCCTTTAGCTTCGGGCGCAGAAAAAGGAGGAGGGCATTGCACAGCTCTCCAAAGGTCCTTGGGATGTAATGTCTAGACTTCTTCTCAGTCTAGACAGTAGTGAGGCATGCTGGGAGTTGCAGTCCAACAGCATTTGGAAGGCTGCAAGATTTCCACAAGCCATCTACATGCCCCCAATTTTATATATAAGGATGGATAGGAGATGTGTTGGGTTTGCATATGAATGTGAGAACCCCCTTTGCTCCTTTTGAAACACGGAGCAGAGCAAACCTTGCTGGTGAATTCTGTACACTTCTGAGGCTCATGATGCATTTTGTGAGGGAAGCAATGTACATATTTTAAATCTATGCAGAAATGATGCACATGTTCCAAAAAAATGTCCAGTGATGCATTTGTTGCAATGGGGGGAAGCGGCTGCAAAAGGTATACATTTATAAAATGCTTAAGAATAGTGCACACATTTTATAAAAACAAAGCAACGCATTAAGATTTCCGGTGCTCTGGCACAGACCCAAAAAGAAAGAAACGAGGAGCATGATGGGACCAGGCTTGGGACATGTGCCCTTCCTTCCTTCCTTCCTTCCTTCCTTTGCCAGGCCCATGTGGACAGAGGCACCTAATTGCCAGGCGAAGGTGCAATGCTGCCAGGTGTGTCTGGGCTGAGCCAGTTTCCACTTGGCACCGAAACCCGACCCAGAGACCCGCTGAGCTGTCGCACCGCCGTGATGGATAGGCTTTGGCTGAGGGCAAATGGCCGGCAGCCCAGAAAAATGATCTGAGGGCAAACAATATCGCTCCCTGCCGCATTTTTCACCGGGGAAGAGGCTTAGCGCAGATCCTCCTTGCAAGATACTCCATTTGGAGGAGAAAGCGAAGGAGGCTTGGCTTGTTCTGTTCTGAGAATCCTGCAGGTCTGTAGGGTTTGCATTATTGGGTCATAGGATCACAGACCTGGAAGAGAGCCCAAGGATTGTCTCATCCAAACCCTTGCCATACATGAACCTACTGCAAAGCCATCCCCAAGGGAGTCTAATCCCACTGCCAAACAGTTATTACCACAGGAAACTCTTCCTAATACTTAGGTAGACTTTTCCTGCTTATAATCTGAACCCAGTGCTTCAGATTCCAGTCTCTGAGGAAGCAGAAAGCCAGCCTCACCCCTTCAGATATTTGGAGACGGCCCTCGTATATCCTCTCTCTTCTTCTTCTCCAGGCGAAACATAACCAGCTTTCTCAGCCAAGTTCTTCCTAGGGCTTGGTTTCCAGGCTTTTAGCCTCTTGGTTGTCCTCCTTCTGGGCGCATCCCATCTTCTCATCTTTTCCAGGAGGAGATTATGGACTATTCTAAGTCTTGGTCGCTGGCTTCCAGAATGTCAAGCCCGGCTTTTCTTTGGTGGAATGAATGAGTGCCTTGAGAGTCAGAGGGAGGTGGCCTCTCTTCCTAGCTATGGACATGCGCTAGCGAAAAATCCACAATGTAAACAAGCGTGCATAAATGCATTGGCCGGGATTTAAATAGCTGTGCAATTAGTGCTTTGTACCCAACGGTTCTGCAGATCTTGGCTCTCGCCAGCTGCATGATCCTGCCTTATCCAAAGCAGTTTGGAAAACATAAACAGGAGACAGTGGTTCAAATTATTCTGCCCCATTCAGTGAGGTCCCTTTTGCCGTGTCCCTTGGTCTCCTGAGCAGAAGCAGGTCATGCTGACCATCGATGGCACCTTCTCTGGACCACAGCCGGGTCCTGGCCGGTCGCTCCATGCACCTGCTCCAGTAAATGCCAAGAGGATGTGACTAACAATGCTGACATTCTGGGCCAAGGGCTCACGGCGTTTTATTGCCGTTCTCTACTGCTTTTATACGTTGCATTGCGCTGAACAGTTCCAGGGGTTTCTAATGTTGTGGTTTTGGTTGGGTCTTGGACTTCCAAATTGCCTTAAAGAGGAAAAAAAGGGAGGGAGGGAGGGAGGGAGGGAGGGAGGGAAGAAAAGACAGAAATAAATGATGATGATGATGATGATGTTTATTTATATAGAGCCACAGGCTTTGCATAGCGCTTTACAAAGGAGTTAAACAATCCAAAGATAAAAGCAAAGCCTGCCTAAGGCGCACAATCTAGAACCACAAACAAGATCTTAAAATTAATAAAATATGACTATAAGGAGGTTATAGTAAATGGATAAGAAAATGGATAAGGCCAAGGTCTTGGCACAACGACTTTATCCCCAAGCGTCTATTAACTTGTCCTTCATGAGTTTTGTCTCTGGGAGGTCTGTACATCGACATCTTTTTACCCAGATGTTGAGCCCAAAGCGGTCAAGAGGGAACCTCAGACCCCATGAAAGCGGAGGAGTCCACCAACGTCTGGAAGGCCAACCTTTCCCGATCTCTGGCTTGCTCACCTCTTTCTCCCTCCCTCTCCTTTGCTTTTAATGGCTGTCAAATAACATTATAATCTCCCCCTTTTAAATCCTTTTCCAGTTTGTGAAGTTGGAGGTTTCCTGGGAATCCTCTTTGGCCAAGGTCTTCTGCTTGGGCTCCATCTTTCCCCCCATCTGTCTGAGCCACCTTCCCCCCAAAATGCTTGGATTATTACTCAGCTGCTAATCTTCTGGACACTTGACAAGTTTTATCTCTCAGGCCAGAGCTGCTGAGTAGATCACAAATAAACCGAGGAGGGTCCTTTCAAAGAGAGAGGAGGAGGAGGAGGAGGAGGAGGTTCTCCGGCTCCCGCTTTCCCTTTCTTCCGAAGGGAGGATGGATGGCTTTGATGGCCTCCCACCGGCTCCAGATATTGGATACCCCTGAGGCTGACCCTTTCGGAGGGAGGAGGGCATGCGGTGGGAATGCCCAAAGCCATGGATGGGGCACCAGGCCTGGGAGGCCCCTTCGAGGAGAGGGTTGCTTTCCCAGAAAAAGGGCAGGAGGACAGCGTTAATTTGGAGAGAAGAGATGATGGATTGGAGAGAGAGAGAGAGAGATGAATCAGAGCGGTGGGAGAAAGAGAACCAAGGGAGGACCAGGATAGAGGAGGCCTAGGCAATGGCAGAGGAATCATGGTGCAACTGGCCTCTCTTTCTAAGGGCTGGGATTCATCAAGTGAAATGAACTAATGGGACAAAGAGACTTCTCCATGCAACACTCCTAAATAGCAAGCGGAACCTACTGCCAGCGTTTGGTAACACTTACAGGCTTAGAAGTCTTCCAGAAATGGGATCAGATCAATTACGGGACAGGAAAGATTGGCCACAATGGTTGCGATCCTTGTGTGGGGCTTCTCATTTTGAGGGCAAGGTTGCCTCCAAAGGCCAGCAGTTGAGGAAAAGAGGGAGCCCCAGAAAACTCAGAGGCCTTTGTGTGCATCTGTGCATCTTCCTAGAGGCAGCTTCGTGGCCACTGTGGAAACTGAGATTCTGTCTATTAATCTATTGAATGTATCCCCCACTTTTGGATCCAGTTGCTGCTGCAGAGGAATCCAAAGCCATCGTTTTGGAAACTTGGGGCAGCAGCTTTCCTCCGTCGCCTCCTTTGCTCTGAACTCTTTGCACTTAACCTCAACTTCACCTCATTCCGTTTTTTAAAATCAACGTGTGCTTTTACCGATACGATTTTATACTAAAACTTCTTTTTATTTTGTGAATCGCATCTAATCCCAGCCTTTTTTCGGAAGCAGGAGGCAGGGCATAAGAAAAAGGCAATACAATGCATTACTATAGTTCTTCTTGAGACAGAAACTTAATTCCAAAAGGCTGCAAAGCACAGATGGAAATAATAACTCTTTAGGGCTGCCAAGAATGCCAAGGATCGATACAGAGAACGTGTGTCCCTTCCATGTCATGGTTGGATGGAAGGAATGCTTGGAAACATGTTCCTCAAGTGTCAGAAGACCCCGGAAAGAGCACTCCTGGACTGATGCGCATCTGCCAAGTTCTGGGATTATTCTGTGCCAAAGAAGCACATTGACTTTTTCTTTACACAGAAAGCAGAACTTTCTGTGCAGAAAACAGCTGCAGAGAAGCATGGTTTTCTTTGCACAGAAGAAACGGATTGTTCTTGATGATGAACTGTGTGATTCATTAAATATCTTTTACCATAATCCATCAAGTCCATTAATTATTACGTTCTATTTTATTCCTCTAATGAACTTGTCTATATATTTCCTTTTGCCTCTGGTTGAATATATGATTCCCAAAGATCCCGGTCCTTATAAAATTCTTTCAACGCACTTAATTGGTCCATTTCATAGAAATCAAAAGCTTTAAGCTTCCATTCACCCGCTTTAGGAACTTCTTCTTTCCTCCAATACTTTAACTTTCTCACTATTCCACCAACAATGTAGATATGTACCAACTTCCTTCTGACATTTCCAACAAGTATTTATCATTACCTTTAAACATTTTAGATAATTAATATGGTGTTAAATACCACCGTAATGAGATTTACATACATTCTCTTTTATATCCACATCCAAAGTTTGCTTAGCTCTGATTTTCCAGGGTTTCCCCCCCGTTGTTCCAATTTAATCATCCGATTCAAACCTATACATTTCTCCCAGCTCTGTATTGCAGGGACTGTGTGTTCCCATGAATGGCACAAGTCTGCAAAGGCCTCGCAGGCGCTCAGCGTTGTCTTTTGTGGGCCCATGTGTTTGCGCTTTGGTCGCAGCCATTATGGCACTCTTCTTCCATGGCGCTCCTTTGGCAAGTGGCTCTTTTTCCTCCCGGGCCAAAGCCCTTCATGCTTTGCATTAGTCCAACCGAATTATGACTTCAAAGTCCTCTGCCTCTCTCTCGCCACTGACTGCGGGGCGGTCATGGGTCTGAAACGCTTCTCCCCTATATAAATATATATGTACATATATATATATATTCCCTTGCACCACCCCCCGAGCCCCCCCTCCGCTCCCCCACTCCTCCAAATAGGAACTTGAAGGAACCACTCTCCATCTGGAGCCATGTGGAATTCTTGCATCTGAGCGATTCGACTTGACTTTAATTTGAGTCGAAACGTCTGATATTTCTAATAGGAATAGCATGCTCCGGCTGGGAAGAGGGAGGCGGGGAGCCCGAAGCGCACCAGAAAGCGCTCACTGTTCCTTCTTGCAAAGGCCTGGTCCCTGTTAAATGACTCCTGGCAGCCTAATGGAGGACCCCATCAGATAGCGGGAGGCAGGAATCGCTGGCCTGGAGCAGCCAGTCAGTAAGTAAGTGGGTGTCCGTAAGGAACGCAAGTGCGCCGAGTCTCCTTTGCTTTTGCGCCGGAGGAATATAATGACACACTCCGCCGGCCTTCCAGAGCAAACAGTAGCTTAGGCATTTGGCTCAGACCAGGCTCCTAAACATAAAATGAAACAGCCACTTTGGGTGCATTCAGCCGCAGGGAAATAAATAGGGTACGGAATCCTCTCCCTGAATGGAGACATTGCGCCAGCTGTGGAATATGGGGAGGCAACACTTGGGTAAATCCCTTCACTTCAATGGTCCTACTCCAGTCAGGACTAGAAACAGAATTCAGGTCCAGGATGGACAAAGGTGTTCATTTCTGTTTCTCTTGTTTGTTTGTCTATTCATGTCTTCCCCGTTCAGTTGATTCTTTTTCATGGCTTTCCCAATTCTTGGACTTTGTAAACAAATGAGATCCCTTGAGTTTAATGGAGAACATTTCCCCCAATATTTTGCAAACACCTTTGGCTAGTCCTTTATTTTGCCAAAGCGCTGCTGCCTAGGGAATCCCATTACAGGGGATAGTAATAATAGTAATAGTAGTAGTAACAATAATAATTTCCCCACTGATGAACTTGGGATGTAATTCTTCACTCATTTTGTTCTCAAAGGAAGCAACAAGCCATTTTAGCAATATTTTTCTTGCTGCGAGGAAGTCTTCAGAAACAGAAACGGTTTTCAGAGCATTCGCCATTTCAGTCCTATTCGGTGCAATAATTTGTATATGCACTTTTGTACAGAAAACAGCATTATCTGCATATGAAATTGCAATTTTCTGGACAGAAAACAATGTTGTTTCTTTCACAGTCTATATATTGCATGTCTTCTGGAATTGCATTAGCCTTTTTAGCTGTTGCGTTGCTCATCTGGCTCACGGTGAGCTTGTAATCATCTGAAGAATTGTCCCCCAAAGGACAACAACGAATGCAACTCTCTAAACAGGACTTCTTGTGATGGATAAAATCTGGCAGGTTTCAAAGTGGTTTATGCTTTCTAAAACCCACTGAGAGGTCTGTCAGATGCAGTTCTCTCAGTCCGATGAAATGAGAAGATTCACACAATTACATGGCCCTGATTGGGAGATGGCTTTTCCCTTTGGAAACCTTGCAGCAGGAGGGCTATAGCAAGGTTTTCTTCCCTGCTTTAAAGTTGCAGCTACCAATTTGTTTTTGCATGAGCCAAAGGGATCCGGCGGAGTCTGCAGTTTGGTAGGACTATGACTATGGAGGCCCTATATACTTCGCTCATGGAAAGCCTGCAACTCAGGCTGAATCCCATTAGAAATGTGCATTCTGCAGAGATCTGCCTCCATTGCCTTCCTCTGAGGCTGAGAGAGTGTGACTTGTCCACCTACATCTCCCAGTGAGCTTCCATGGAGAGCTGGGGATTTGAGAGAAAGGGAGAGAGATATATCACTGCGATAAATACTTTGCGGAGGAGAGGAAAGGGTTTTTGCAACCTTTCGTCTCAGCAAAATGGATGAATAATCGCTGGGGTCCAACAGGGAAGAAAAATGACCAAGCGCCGGCAAAAGCCACGACCCCCGGAACCCATGACCTGCTTTTATGTCTTCCTGGCTCCGGCCCTATTGTGGGCAGATGCTTTTGGATATGATTTATTTGTTTCTCTTGGCATCCAAACAAGGCACCCAGAGATGGGGAAAGAAGACCATGGAGAGGCCATTTCCGAATTCCCATTCCCTCCCCTTTGGGTTCATATTTATAGGCCTAAAACAATACATTCCTGGCCTCCTCCTTTGGGAGGTCAGAGGCGGTTGCTCTCGTTGCCAATGAGGGGTTTTCCTCCCTCGCTGGGGGCTAGAACCGTGGAGAGCAAAAGAAAACGAATCCCTGATTAACAACAATGAGAAGATGGCCAATTCTTTCCTCTTTGCAAAGAGAAACACCGTCTGCCTCTATCCCAAGGACTCAGCTGGAAGATCTTGTTCCAAAGGCAAAGGCTGCATTCAAAACCTGATGTGTTCAAGTCTGAAATCGAAGCCATAAATCTGACATAAAGAGTCCTGGGAATAATCAATTTGTGGGTTTGGAACGCATGAAATGTGAATGTTATCTCAAAATTAGGGCTGTTTTTGGCTCATAAACCTATGAGATTGAGTTTATTATCCTGTTCCAGGAGTCCGTGCTTTTTTTGCCAATCATGGAACCACAAAGCTGGAAGGGGACTTTTTGTCCAGTCTGCAAACCGCTGTTGTCCTGAATGGAAGGTCCTCTGCAGACTGTTTTAGAAGGACCTACTCTGAGTAAGGTTGCAGAAGAGCTCAGCCTCGCTTGTCTTGATCATTTTCAAGGCAACAGTGATGGTTGTGTAGCCTGGAAGGGCCCTCCGTCTTGTGTGCCACTTTCTCTGCAAGAAGCTTAGAGGACCCTAGAAGGGACCTCAAGAGCCATATAGTCCAACGCTTTTCCAAGCAGGAATCCCCCATGGAAGCATCCCTGCTTCAGCTCAGGAAGCCATCTCTTGGGAATTAAGGTGACTCCTTGGAAGCCCTCTCTCCAGGAGAGGCTTGAGCCATTCGGTCTGGCTGGGGTTTTGTGCAAACTATTCTCAGGGGTCAAAGAGGCTCTTCCTAAGGCTCCATCTATGTTTCACTTAAGTCGGCTGCATGGGAGGTCTGGGTTGTTTCTTTCCATGGTTCCCTGAATGATCACATCTTCTGCGTTAATGCCTTTCTTCCACCCCAAAAGCCCCTCGAGGTCAAAAGCTCCTGCAGATGGTTTCCAAGAAGACCCCTGTTCTGCTGGCTTCTCTTTTGCTCAATGGCATCCCACTCGGTTTTGGCTGGGCTACCTCTCCCATTCTGTGGGCCAGAAAACTCACCAAGGACCACCGGCCGACACTTTCTGGAAGGTTGCCTCATGAAGATGAGAAACATGTATGGATTCATTTCTTAAAAATCCCCTTCCCTTTACTGTCCTTCCCTTACACTTCGGTTCAGGAACGGTGGGCAAACCTTCCGCTTGAGAAATGTGGCAATACTATTTGGAGAGGTTTTTCTGTTCCCAAATCATTCTCCATCTCCCCGTTGCAAAATGCTATTGACTTTCTGTTTGTTTATTGATTTGGGCTTTCTACCACCACAACCACCGCCGTCCTCTGAGGAACAGAGGGACATGTTGAGTGATGGAGGGCTGGAAGGAGACCCCTCTTCTCCCCTCCGTCTCCGCAAGGGCTTTCTGAAGACGTCTGCAAATAGATCGGACATAGCGGCCCTTGTTCCAGGACCGCAGGGGTTGCTCCTCCGTGGAGGCAATGGACAGGATGTGGCGAGGGCCGCAAAGTAATCTTTCCTTTTCAAGGCGCACATTAAGAGTTCACAGAGGGGATCATGCAATGGGAAAAGTGGAAGTGGAGGGGGAAACAGAGGCTGGACCCCCTTTTTGCTCTGCAGAAGGGCTGGAGAAATAGCTGGCAAGAAGATGGGGGGATGCCCTGGATGGAACAAGACATTCGGAGCCAGCTGTGGAAAAGGAGCGAAGGAGAGGTTGCATTGCAACGCACCATGAATTTGGACCTCAAAAAGCTGTTGTTGCTATTTCAGTATTTAAGATCTGTTGGAACTGGGAGCAAGTGATCAGAAACTGGACAGCCGTTTTAGGGTTAGGAACAACGCCTCTGGCCTTGTGTATATATGTGTATGTGTGTGTCTCTCCTCACACTCTCTCTTTATTTCTCTCTCTCAACATCCAGAAAACAGCAGATGCTTCCCTCATGGCTATGGCCCTGGTCACTAGAGACTTAGGAAAGCAGTCTCAGCAATATTGTCCAACTTCTTGGTCCTTGCTATCTCTCCAGTATGACCCCAATCCCCAAGGGATTGAAAGCTCTTGGAGGAGTGTTTTCATATTCACAAGAAATAGTGAATATCTCACTGTGCAACGTTTAAAAAGACGCATGTGAGGGTAACCCTGAGTCGCATGTGCACATGTCACCATGTACAGTGTAGGGGGGATTTTTAGTTTGGTAAAACAATACCCAAAGCACAAACGGTGTTGGAGGAAGACAGAGAAGACTTTGCGTTGACACCCAGCAAGGAAAATACTGCAGGGCTCCTTAGCTCCAAACTTTGAGGATACAGAACGTGAAGATTTACACGCTTACTGAAGTCAGTAGTCTATTTTAAAGATAAAATCGCATTTTCCTTTCCTAAACAGTGCATTTGTTAGAACTATGCTACAAGTCTGGCAAAGGCGAGCCCTGAGGAAGCCAAAGGGGCTGAGAGGGAGCCAAGGAGAGGCTTGGAGGGATTGTGCTCCTGTCCTGAACGCGGCCAAACTGGCAAACGCAGGAGGAGCATCGACGGAGCAACCTTCTCTTTCCTCTCCTCCAAGCCTAGAGCTGGAAAGGGGGGAAAGGGGTCCTTTCCAAGGAAGTGATGGAAGAGCAAATTGTTTTATGCAGACCAGAAGGGCTCTGCTTTGCTACGCTGGGGATTCTCTCTTGGCTGCAGAAGAGAGATGCAGTTGTTGTTTTCATCTCCGGTTGTTGCGTCCCTTGAGGACTCCTTGGCTTCCAAACTGAAAGCCGGCTTGGAAACACTGGAGCAGGTTGGAAATCTCCAGAGGTGACACACACCTGCTTTGCAGCTGGGAGGGAAAAGCAAATGGCACTTGCTATCCTTTCCCTTGCTCTCTGCTTTTTAAAGAAGTGTTAAAACTCCCATTAGTGTGAATCATTGTTCCTAGCAAGGTTTGAGGGGAGATGAAGGGAAAGTGCAGTGCTCTATGGCGCATCTGGGCCAAATATTTACTCTACGCAACTCAGATGGAGGATGTGCTATTCTCTATTCTCAGCAGCAGCAAAGGGATTTTGTTGCTGCTGTTGTTTAAATGCAGTAGGCCTCAGAAAACTCTTCATCATCTCAATGACAACTAGGTGAATGTGGAACAAATTCTGCCAGCTCCAGCCATTTGCAGAGGTTTCTTTCCTTTCCAGTCAACTTTGGGTGCATTTATACTGTAGAAATAATGCCATTTGATAGCATTTTAAATGCTGCAGCTCCATTCTATAGGATGCTGGGATTTGCAGTTTGACAAGGCCTTGAGACTTCTTTGCCAAAAGAGTGCTGGTGCCTCACCAAACTACAAATCCCAGGACTCTGCAGGAAGGAGTCACGGCAATTAAACTGGTGTTGCTACAGTGTAGATGCACCCCTGGTTATATAGTATGTGAATTGATAACACCATGATATGAGTCTTTTATGACATTGCCATTTAGAGGTTTTGCTTGATGAGGCGTGACACGCATTTATTTAGTTTGTGCTGAGATCAAACTTCAGGGCCTTGGCTTTTGTTAATCTGGAGGACAAACAAGTGGTCCATACAGTTTCCAAAGCGGTTGCTAAGCCCCATTGACCTGCGGTTCCACATGCCTGGCTTCTTTTTTGGGGTCTGGGTCAGAGGGGTTTAGGGTTTCAGGGTCCCATTTGTGCCTGGCCATCAGGACGAAGCCCGGAGAGCCTTTGAGGTGAAATCTCCCATTAGCCGCATCTGCCAGGAACTGATAAGAGTGAAACCTGACCATCTGTGAGTCCTGTCCCTGCAAGTTGGCAGGAAGAGGCTTGATCTGTGGGTTTGGAGATCCATCCCTGGCTTTGGCTCCGGCTGCCCTCCGTCGCGGGGCTTGATCCGGAGCCAAGGAGAGCACCAAGTGCCTGCAAATCCAGCCGGTTCCCAGGGAGCCAAGGAAGAGAGCCTCCGCCTTTGGACTCGGGTTTTGTTTCCAAGCTGTTGATGCTTTCACAAGGTTAAACACATATTTTAAAACCAAACCACAGCCCCAGCTAGTCATTCTCCTTGGAAGAAGTGAGCAGAGAGATTCTGGGGTTGTGGAGGGTGGGTTTTCTTTCTTGGAAGAGATAACAATGCCGCCTTTGTTTCGGCCTCCCATCTCCTCCTCCTCCTCCTCACTCATTCCTTCTCCTCCGGTTCATAAGCCGCTTCATGACATTGTTGATCCCACAAATAGTCTGGGATGTGGAACGGAGACTTTGGCTTGTGGGCGTCAACATGGGAGGAGAAGACATGAAGTGGGTGGAGGAGCATCTCTCGATGTGCGCAAGAGGCCAACCCAAGACGCTCAGATGCCTATGAGTCACTGAGCCTTCTTTTTCCATGGGGGGTATTGTGTGTTTGTGTGTGCTCAAAGTTACACACACACTGAAGTCATTTGGTTCAAAAACATTGGTTTTGTAGCCTTTGCAGAGTCAGCCAGACATCGCAAGCGAAGGTACTGTGATGCCATTATGCAACGGAAGGCATTGTTCCAGTCACTTCAGTGAGTCGGAGCAGAAATATATGAGCAGCCCAGCTTTGCAGAGAGTTTCACGCACTTAAACCGACTGCGTTCAGGGAAGTCAAGTGAGTCTCTTGCTGCATCTGAGTGCCTCCTTCTCAAAACGACAGTCACAACTGATAATATCACAGCATTATTACTGAACCTCTGTGGATGTGTGAAACCCAACCAGGTGGATCCCAAGCTGGAAACGAGGCAGGTCTGTGCAGTGACCATGCTATGTGCTAAGGCATGTGTGTGTGTGTGTGTTTTGGATGGAGGCATGGTCTTCCAAAACTGACCCCCCTCAATAAATAGATAGCATGAAAATTAATGTGAAAGCACTGATTTCTGATATTAATGGTAATCTGGAAGAGGTTTGCCAGCAGCACTGTTCAAGGGATCCAGGTGCTTTTGGGAATAGATAAAGTTCCCGTTGTTTGAACTGGTAATTCCTCAGGGTTTGAAATCCCCGTCGCAGCAGAGTCCGTCCCGGAGCTTCAGATCTCCTTGTCTCTGGTGACAATTGGACTGACAGTGCAGAATAAAGGCAGAATCAATGAATTGTGTGCATAAATGCACATAGACACACCAACAGCCAGGTCCTCAAAATTGGTTTCTAGGAAGCTGCAAGAATCTGCTAAATCTTTGTTATTAGTCTGTGCATTTGGCAATTGCATCTTCTATTTTTGGGGGGCAGAGAGAGGGACAGGATTTATGGGACATGTGTAACCAACTTGGCCATGATGCTGACCTCTGATGGACAGTGTAACGTTGCTCAACCTTAGCTTTGCTGGAGTTACTGGACTGTAGTGCTGTACGATCAAGTGACTGTGTTTTGGCAATGAAACACTGCAAAAATAATCCAGATTGAGACCTCTTTAACTGCCCTGGCTCAGTGCTAGGGAATTCTGGGAACGGTAGTTTTGTGAGATGTTTAGCCTTCTCTGTCAGAGAGCTCTGGTGCCACAATAAACTACAGTTCCAGGGATTCCTTAGCACTGAGCCAAGGCAGTTATAGCAGTCTCGAATTGGATTATTCCTGCAGTGTGGTTTGGGTGGAAAATCTCTCACACCTGGGGCTTCTCTGTCTTCTGTGTCCACTTTCCCTGGGTCCCTCTTTGCCTTTCTCTTTTGTTTGGATGCCTAACCTCAATTTCTAAATGCTCAACTGAAGTTTTAAGTTACTTCAATGCTTGAAATTGTTGGGGTTTTTTTTTTGGGGGGGGGGGTTGGAAACGACTTCTTAGTTTCTCCTGTTCCCTTCTCCCCGAACCGACATCCCAGCCCTCTCCTCCGCCAGCCTCCCTGCGCCATCTGCTTGCTATTTCCCGGCCAGCTTTCCAGAGTTATGTGTTGCCAGCATTTCTTCCCCACACATATTCCTTCATCGGTGGGCCTGGGGCTGGGGCAGATTTACACCCTTCTCCCTTCCTTTGTTCCAGGGTTGGCCCCTCCATCATCCTGCCAGAAAGCCAGGCGCGCCCATCTCCATCACCAGCCGCCCCAGAGCTTTGGGGACCCAGCACCTCTGCTGATAAACTGCCCTCCCTCCCTCCCGCCATGCGCCCCAATGACAAATGAAGTGCATGCAGGAGGATGGAGTTGGCAGCCTTGGCCTCGGTATCCATCATGCCTCCAGAAAAAAGAGACACGTGCCCCGAAATCTGCTGCGGTCCTCTCCCTGCTCCCAAATAGATGGACCTCTTGGCACATTTCACCCAGGGAGGATTTGCAGAAGGCAAGGACAGTTTGACCCCAAGAGCGAGAGCAAGAGGGTCGCTGGAGTAGGGACCCCTTTGAGCATCCTGGGTGGGTTGGAGTTAAAAGAAATGGGGAGTGAATAGGTCAGGGACCAAGGGGAAAGAAAGGCCTTCAAGGGTCTGTTGTTTCTGGGTGTTGAGGAGGGTCTCCCCTGGGCCTCTCTTTGCAAACTTCTCTTGGCTGGGCTTCTAGCTACAAACAAAGGGAAAAGCAGGGAGTTGGTGCAAAGCAGAGAGTGGAGGTGGACATAAATTGGCATGTTGGGTGTATACACACACACACACACACACACACAGAGTGCGCCCTTTCTTTACATGGGGGATCTTGCTCAAGAATCTGACCGTTGCTCCATGCTGCCTTTCTAACTCCAAGTTGGGCAAACCTCTCCTAATGACTTCTTGGCTAGATTTCTTCGGGGGAAGCGGATGGGGATTTGAACCCAGGTACCTGAGTCCTAGCCCAACATTAAATCAATGCACCACACTGGCATGAGCGCATATATATATATATATATATATATATATATATATGGTGATGTTTTACTAAAGGCCAGCCAATGTGTGCCTACTCCTGGGAAAGCAGCTTTCCTTTACGTGAAATATATCTTTCCTTACTCAGTGCCACACATCTCCCAGTTTCCATCCATGAAATCTTACAAGACAAAACTGAAGGACTGCTGGGCTTTGCAATCCAAAGGAACAACCAGAGAGCTTCATGATTCAAAACCCCGCAGGCCCCATAACAAATGGCTTCCTCCTCTCCAGGGCGCTCCTTCCCTCCTTCCCTTTGCCTCTTCCAAACATCTCAATGTTTAATTTAAGACCAGGCATAAATAGAGAAGAAGAGAGGCAAGAGGAAGGCAGGACGCTAATAAGAAAAGAGAGCGAGATTTGCAAACGCCAGCTGCATGCACAAAGGCCTGGCTTTGAATGTTCGGTGATTGACCGGCTTTCTTTCACGCCGTGTTTCAGCAAAATGGGGCTGGATCTGTCAAAAGGGAGGAGGAGAAGGAATCAAACGTCTTGCAACCACCTTCTCTGCTTCCTTTCTGCAAGTTCCTCCTAAGCTTCCAGAAACTTTCCACCACAAAGCCCTCCATCGCTTTCATGCAAACTTGGCAACGCTGCGCAACAAGAAGGGCTTTGCACTGCCTCTGTTTTAACACTAACAAGTGGACAGAAAGATGACTCTGCAAAGGCAGAGAGAGAAGAGAGAAAGAGGAAAAGAAGGGGGTGGGAAACATCCCTCCGTCTCCATAAGATCCCTTCTTGGTTCCAAGTTGTTTCTGCTCCTCTTTGGCTCCTGCGCTTACGAACATGTTGCTCTGTTCACAATTTTTGGAATGCAGTTTTCTGCATCTGTTGCTCAACCAGAGCTTCTGCTGCTAATTTTATCCCGGCTAAACCAAGCTGTGTTTCCCATCCGTCCCACTTGCTCAGCCCCGTCCGTATAGGATTAAATCAAGAAACGATGTAGGAACCAGGTTCTGACTCAGCTGCTGGTTGCGAAGAGGTTGTGACGCTGGAGGAGAAGGAAGAGCCAAGGCTGTCCTCTTGGGAGGCAGGCAGAGAAACCCACTGCTTGCTTCCAGGGATTGCGGAGGGAAGGGAAAGGCCAGAGAGCAACAAAAGCCTGGCTTCACAGCCATTTACTCCTACTCTTAACTACTCTTGACACAGTTCTGTTAGAAGCTGGGTATAAAACCACTGCTTCTCTGATAAACCATCAATAATTCAAACCTAGTTGTTTTTCCAACTTAAAGAAATCAAGGGAAGCAATTCAGGAAAGTGGATCGGACACAAAGGCAGCCTGGAGCAAGCCTTTGAATGGTGTCCATTGATTTGGCTGGAGAGAAGCTGGCCAGGCATGGCCTCCTCGCTGTCCGGCAGCCTGTGAGATGTCCACTCACAACGGTGTGAGAAAAAGAGATTGCGTTGCCAGTCTTCTAGGCAAGTTTATTCGGGGAAATGAGAAAGAGACAGACACATACATCTAGGCGGTCTGTAGCATGCCTCGCATCTTGCCGAAATGAGCTTCTGGAGAACAGATCTTGTTGCCCTTGCGGCCAGACATCTGATCATCAATGAGTCACTCACAGCCATTCTCCCAAACGTCTCAGAAAAGAAGGAATGCAATGAGGAGAGTCTGGTGCTCAAATATGGACACATCAGTTCCCCTATGGAAGGAGCGAGTCTGCTTAAATACCCTAAAGGCATAGTGTCTGATCTCGGAAGCTAAGCAGCACCGGCCCTGGTTTGATCTTGGATGGGGAGTCACCAAGGTGTCATGGGCTACAATTCAGAGGAAGGAACTTGCAAAACCACCTCAGAGGATTCCTTGCCTAAGAAGACCCTACAAAATTCACCATAAGGCAATAAGCAACTTGAAGACACACACACACAACACACACACAGAGACACAGAAAGAGTCTGTGGTAGATCTGTCATTTTCAGTTCAAGGCTGCAGAGGGAGAGTTGTGCGCACACAGCCATTGCGCACAAATCTTGCCTATTTGGTTGCACAGCTAATAAGCTGGCATCGCACAACTGCCCCATTGCATGGCAGATTGCAAAACGCACTCCAGGCCTTGTGAGCTGGACTGGACTTTTTCTTCTTTAACGGTTTGTGTTTTAAATTGGCTTTAATTTTATGGCAATTGACTTGCTGTTTCAACTTTTGCAGGATATCAGTTTTTAGCTATGTCGGGTTTAAGTGTTTTTAGGCACCTCAGGTCCCAAACTGGGGGGGAAAGGAGGGATGTAAATAAATGCAACAACAACAACAACAAGCATAGGGTCATGAAGTTTTGCTCCGTCTCCTTGAGGTAGGACCTTGGCCTTTGGGGGTGTCTATGTCTGTTTGTGGGGTACATCCTCCCCCTTTCCCCCATTTGGAGAATCAAGACCAGTCCAGCCTAATCCTTGAGAAAAACCATGCTATCTGTTCCTAATAGTGTTTCCAGAAGGTCTTCTCTGCTACAATCATTAAGCCCAAACCTCCCGTCGTCCGACGTTGAGACGCAGGAGGCGCACAGACCTCGCAGGAGTTGCGCTTGGTGTTGCGATGGCATTTATATTTTATGGCAGTTGTGTTGGTAGCATGCGCTGCACTTGCTAAACTTTCAATGGCTTTTGGCTTAACAGACATGAAATCTGCCTTGACTGGAGGGGAGAATGACTGAGGATATTTGAAGCATCGTTTTAAAAGGGGGGGGGGTGTTTCTAGTGTTGAGAGACCTCAGTTGCATAATCCTGGACAGATGGCAACCTTCGCTCTCTGGGCCTGTCTTACTCAGAAGATACTCAAGGTTGTTTTGGCCAGAAAAACAAAAAAGGAACATTTTCTGCACCGAAACTGTGCCTTGAAAATCTTCATAGAGACACAGTGGGCTCTTCTTATCCGCTGGGGTTGGGTCCCAGGGTCCCCCATGGACCCCAAAATCTGTGGGTGCCCAATTTCCATTAATAATAATAATAATAATAATAATAATAATAATAATAATAATAATAATAATAATGTTTATTTATATTTCTTGCCTGTCCCAAGGACCAAGGTGGGATCGCATCAGTAAAATAATACAGTAATACAAATACAATTGATAAATACATCAGATAGTAAAATGGTGCCCCTTATATAAAATAGCAAAATAGAGAGTTGCTAAGATGACTCTTTGCTTCCTTCCAGAGGAAAATGAGCGAAGGATTGTACGTATCTGGAGGGGAGCAGGACGTTTTGGAGAATGGGACCCGGACCCCCGCTGCAGTCTGGGCTTCGGCAGGGACCCAGCGATGCCAAACCCAAGACCCAGCAAAGGAAGGAATGCAAAGGGACCAGGCAAGCTCCCCAATAAAACTATTTGGGGAACGGATTTGCCAGAGGCCCGCCTGTTTCGTGTGTGCCGTAGCCATCCATCGACTCAAGGCTGAGGAGGGAATGACTGAGCAGACGCCCAGCTGTTCCTCCAGCCCAGATGTGACCCAAACCTCTGGGTGTTTGAGGCTGGAGGGCCAGAGGAGAGGAATCTGCCTTGCAATGCGCATAAAAGCAAACCAGAGAGAGAGAGGAGAGGGGCAGGTGGGACACCGATGAGGAGGGGATTGCAATT
>NC_056528.1:51311893-51319884 GCF_019175285.1 Sceloporus undulatus | reverse complement strand
AAAAGCAACCACCCCAAAGGAATCGGACCCCTCCACGGCAACCCCAAAGCTGAAATTGTATGAGTGACCCAATCTGGGGGTGCACTGAAGAGGGGGTGCAAAGAAACAGGGGCCCGGAGGAGCTTAGGAAAGCTCAGGAGGAGGGAGGGAGGGAGGGCCTCACATCTCCCCACCAAGTCTCTCTCCCACAGGGACACACACATGCAGACACACACAACCACACAACCTGCAGTGCAGTGGAATGATTTCCACTGGGGTGCATCAGGCCTCTTTTGGGGTGAATGGCTCAATGGAGATCTCATGTGGAAACTGGATCATTCAGTGGCAGCAGAATTGGTACCTGAAGCATAGACCTCTGCAGCCCAAACAGCTCCAGGGTCTGGGCAGCTCAGAGTCCACCTTCTCAATAGCTTTGTGGGGGCTGAACATATTTGCCTGTGCCCATGGGTCTGGCCTACCAACCCATAGAGAAAGAGACGTGGCACCTCTGCCTTCTGGCCCCAAAATGTACAAACCATCCTGTTTTCTTTACAAGGACATGGCAGGATTTGGAGCAAATTGGGTTTCTTTTTGACTGAAGACATTTCTTTTAATTCTGCTGCTGCTGGAAAATTGGTTGGGTGCCTTCCTTAGGAAGAAGGGAGCCTGAGGTCCTGGGAAGCCATTGCTTCCAGTAGATGAAGGGAAACTGGGGCTCTCCAGGGGATGGAGGGTTGCAACTCCCAGCAGCCCCACTGAGGACTGCCAATGTAGAAGAGTGATGGGAAACGCAGTGCAGCGTAGAGTCTTCCCAACTCATATACAACATCACAGACCCATCACTGCATGAACATTGCTGAGCCCTTCATGAAGCAGACAGAGAGCCTGAGAAGTTTGCTTCCATAAACACAGTGACCATGCTTCCTGAGGGATTCTGGGAGATGCAGTCCAAGCCAGTAGTGTTTCCATGCTTGAGGCTAGATGAACCTGTTCTCAGAATGGTTCATAGAGTCGCCACAAGGCCACAGCTCTGAAGGTCTCAGAACAAGGCATTGTGGGGAAGGTGGGAGAGTAGAAAACGGGGAGCCGGTGTTTGTGTGTTGTTTGGGTCTCTCATGTTGGACCGGTTGTCTTCTGCCATGTTTGGAGGGCTGGGCCTGTGGTCCAGAGTCAATGGAGACACTGGGGAAATGCGTAGTTGCAGTGATGACAACCCTCTTGTGGGTTAACTCAGACATTGTGTCTCCTCAGCCCTCAGCCTTGCAAATCAAGCCCATGCTTACCTTCCCATTGCTAGTCAAGAAACAAAGCACACTAAATGCAAGGTGCAAAGGACAGTTCACACGCGCACCATGACAAACAGGCATCTTTCACCACTTGAAGCACCAGCTTTTCTAAAAGTCCTGCTGCTGTCCTAGTTTGACCTTCACCGACCCGGCCACCTGCTCCGAAGAAGATCCCTTTGTTCATTGCCATGCCTCTTTATAGCCATCCCTCCAAGCATTTCGGACTGACGCTCAACGCTGTGTTTGGACCGCTGAGCAGGAGGGGGGTGGGATGAAAGTGTGCGGGGGCCATCGCTGCGGCCGATGAATAATGCATCAGGAACATGAAGAAAGAAGTTCCCCAGCAAGACGTGAGCAAATCCAGGTGACGCTGGGCTGAATGGAGCATGCTTTTGGAAGGAAGCTGTCAGCTCTGGCGATTTCAACGCCTGGAGGCTGCCTGAGGGAAGGAAAGCGGTGGAGCGCATTAATGCTGCAAGTCGTCTTTCCATTCCTTGCAGTTGGAGGAAAGAGAGGAAGAGGTCAGATGGCCTTTGCCAAGGCAGAGACTCTGACTTCTGGGGTCCAGACCCTTTGGATGCTATTCCCATTTTGTGGATGAGTGCAAACTATTCACACACACACACACACACACACACACACACACACACACACCAGTGTTAGACCTTCCACCTGCATTTAGATAAAGCAAAATGAAATTAGGAAGCAGAGGAGCTCACAGCGGATCCCCTTAACTCTTTCCCTGGACATTGGCTATTATTAATTTAGAATGCATTCCTGATTGATTTATTTGCATTCATTTACTGTATCTGCAAAAAGCCCCCAAAACCTCCCGCCGCTTATGAAGAGAAACAAGGCAGTCTCTGCCCTTCATGCTCTCGGATCTATCTATCTATCTATCTATCTATCTATCTATCTATCTATCTATCTATCTATCTATCTATCTATCTATCTATCATCCCACTCTGTGCCATGAGGTCTAATGATGGTGTCCACATTAAATCAATAGTAAAATGTTATAACATGTTTATTCAAAATATAGACTATAATAGATGTTGGTAGGACATAGGTTTTCATGAGAAGTGACCCTCAGCCATGTCCATAAACCAAATGGGACCAAAGGTATGGATGGGAAGAATATTTGGCAATAATAACACTTTTGTTCTTCCCTTCTCTTCCATCTGTCTCTGCATACCATGCAATTTGGGCAGAAGGTTTGCTTGTGGAGTCGGCTCTTGTCCAAAGCATTGCGCGGATGTTGGCAGACTGGGATGTGTCCAGAGAAGGATGAACAAGACGATCAAAGGCCTGGAAACCCAGCCTTACAAGGGACAACCGAGGGACCTGGGGAAGCTGATCTTGGAGGAGAGAAGACGGAGAAGCAACATGACAGCTATCCTTGTCTGAAGGGATGCCATGCGGAAGACGGAGCCAGCTTGCTTTCTGCTGCTCCAGAGACTAGAATACGAACCGAAGGGTTCAAACTGCAAGAAAAGAAATAGAGTGTCTAGATCGAGGGAAGTCATAGTGCCTCTCTATTCTGCTTTGGTCAAGCCCCACCTGGAATACAGTGTCCAGCTCTGGGCAAACCAATTCAGAAAGGATGTGGGCAACTAAAAGGTTGAAGAGTCTGGAAACCATGAAGCCCTAAGAGGAACGACTGAGGGATCTGGAGATGTTTAGCCGGGAGAAGAAGTTAAGAGGGGATATGAGAGCCCTGTTTAAATACTTGAAGGGATGTCAGATATTGAGGAGGGAGGAAGCTTCTTTTCTGCTGCTCCAGAGAATAGAAGACAATGGAGCAATGGATGCAAGCTCCAGAAAAAGAGATTCCAGCTCAACATTAGGAGGAACTTACTGATAATAAAGGCTGTTTGACAGTGGAACATACTCCTTCAATGGGGATTTTGGTGGAGTCTCCTTCTTTAGAGGTCTTTAAACAGAGACTGGATGGCCATCTGTCACTGGGGATGCTTTGATGGAGAGTTCCTGCATGGCAGAAGAAGGAGGTTGGACTGGATCAGGGCCCTTCTTGGGGTCTCTTCCAACTCTACGATTCTACGATTCTATGAAATCCCACCTAAACATTAGGAAGAACTTCTTGACTGTTATGGCTCTTTGAGAGTGGAACGGACAACCTCACATGTGTCCTTCTTCAGAGGCCTTAAAACAGAGTTTGGATGGTCATCTTTCAGGAGTGCTTTGGCAATGGATTCCTTCATGGCAGAAGGGGTTGGACTGGATGTCCACTTTGGATCTAACCTCTTTGGGAAGTGAGTTCAAGAGCCTTGGAGCAACCACTGTAAAGGCCCTGTTCTCTCTTCCCATCAGATGGACCTGTGAAGGTGGATGGACGGAGAGAAGGCCCTCTCCAGAAGGTCTCTATGGACCTCCATAAGGGAGCAACACTTGCCAGCAACAAATGGCAGCAACAACCCTTTCCTCAAGCCTACCTTTTGTGCAAGATTTTGAAGATGAGGGGGGCTTGCCCATCTCTGAAAAGGGGGGACACTTGAGGACAGACGGCGGGTTTTGCTCCTCCTGGTGACCATCCGGCCGAACATTGCCTGGACAATGAGCCTGGAGACAAGAAAGCCATTGCCAAGCTTCCGCTCATGGAGTCACCGCAAAGATGTTATGCGCCCAAGTCCTAGAGCTCCCTAATTGCTCCTGATCTGCCTCTGGCGCTTTCTGCCTTTGGCACGATGGAAAGAAGAAGAAGGGGGGAAAACACGCGCATATATATCCGCTGCCTTTGTGTTAATAGCAGCTGCAATTTTGAATGAATAGGCAGCAAATCACCAGGCAACCAGACTGACAATATGGCAACTCCTGAGCATTGGATTACATAGCAATTTCCATGCAATATCGAGGTTATTACATAGTAAGTGCCATGTCATTTCGGGCTAAATGCATTATTATCACTTCTGCTTGACAAATCTACCTGGCAAATTCGGGCGGCAAAAGGGAGCCGCAAATTTGTGCGTTTTATTTGCTACGGAAGCGGCCTTTGGGGTTTATTTGCTTGCACTTTTAGCGCGCCGAGGGATGCCAAGGCAAGTGGCTGTCCTGGGTTGCTTAGCAGCAATTAATCTGGCGAAAGACATCTTCTTTTAAACGTCTTTAATGACGGAGGCCAGAGATGTGCGATGGATCCACTTTTGCTCCCCTTTGCTGGCAGCGCTTCCTTGCTTCTTGGCCCTGGAGCCTGTTTCTGGTCCCGGCTGGAAGACAGGCCTCCGAAATCTGGTTTTAATCTGGTCTCATATATTTATTTTTACGATGTGCATTGTTTTAACCTCAGGCTTTTAAACTAAACTGACTTAAAAACACACTTTTGTATGAATATTTTTTAAAACTGGTTTTCGTATGTCCGTCTCGCCATGAGCCAGGAATGACTTGAAGGCGCACAATGGAAGGAAAGACAGGCTGCCTTGGATCCTCTATAAAGAGGAAGGTGAGGTGTAAATCAATGAAATAAACACAAAAATGCACACTGAAACCAACTAACCAACCTTTTCACTTGACCATTTTTTAATATATCTTCATTTCCATTTCACCATATTCATTTTAAAAAAGAGAAAGGACTACAATAGTAACCAAACATACAACATATGCGCTCCTCCACCTCTTCCATTTCTGTCTTGTTCACTCCATTTATCGCACCTATTTACATCTGATTAGTTGCACTCGTTCAATAGTCATTCACTCCTTCCCTCTCTCCACTCTCGGAAATATTTTATCTCCTGCGTTGTTGCATGTTCTTCTTAAGCATCTACAACACTGTCTTTCATGAAGCACCCCATTTGTGTATTTATCTATATCTATTACTAGACAATTTGAGTGTGTCTTTTTATGGGAGCTAACTCAGTGTACTTGGCCGTTCAATGGGACATGTAGTAATCCGCTCCTGCCAATCAAAATATCAATTTTGGGGGAAGGCAATAGCGTCTCTGAGGCTATCAATGCCATCAATGGCTAAGATGCCCATGGATTTTCCCATCCTCCCTTGGAAGGCTTCCAGATGGACAGCCTCCAAATGCAAGCAATGACTGCAGCCTCAACCCAGATTTCCTAATTCCTTCCCGAATGGCCCTAAGTGTGTCAAAACAGAACCCTCCCTGCAAGGCACACACGTTCATGCATATTTTAACACACACATGTGTGTATATTTAAAGGGGAAACATAGTTAAAGGCTTCACCTTCTTTCTCTTTCCGTCCCTCACTAAATGCTGTCACGTTGCCAGCGTTGTGTAATTATTCTGCGGGTAATTATCTGGCGTGTAGGGTTTTTTCCTCTGGAAAAAAATGTATTCTCCAGGAGCCACGGATGCCTTCGGGAGATCATCATCATCATCATCATCATCAGCAGCAGCAGCAGCAGCAGCAGCAGCAGCCTCTTGACATGATGATAATTATCCCCCTGCAGCTGGAAAGATAATTGTAATCTAGGAGGACCTGTCATTTCCCCAGCTCCTTCTGGGGGAAGCAAAGGAGCATCTCTGGCTGGATGGCAGGAGAAGGGAAAGGGACCCCAAATGGTGCAAATGTCTCCAAAAGCAGGGATTAAAGGGAAGGGGGGGACCCAAAATGGTGCAAATCTCCCCAAAAGCAGGGATTAAAGGGAAGGGGGGGACCCAAAATGGTGCAAACTAAAACAGGATTAAAGGGAAGGGGGACCCAAATGTGGCAAATGCCCCCAAAACAGGAATTAAAGGGAAGGGGGGACCCAAAATGGTGCAAATGTCCCAAAACAGAAATTAAAGGGAAGGGGGGGACCCAAAATGGTGCAAAGTTCTCCAAAACAAAGAAATTAAAGGGAAGGGGGGGGACCCAAAATGGTGCAAATCTCCCCAAAACAGGAATTAAAGGGAAGGGGGGGACCCAAAATGGTGCAAATGTCCCCAAAACAGAAATTAAAGGGAAGGGGGGACCCAAAATGGTGCAAATGTCTCCAAAAGCAGGGATTAAAGGGAAGGGGGGGGACCCAAAATGGTGCAAAGGCTCCAAAAATCATGAAATAGAGGGAGGGGGCCATCAAGCTCTGAGATGAGGGGCAGATGCTTTGCTTTCCCCATTTGCTCACATGGTGCCACAACAAACTTACAGTTCCCAGAATTGCGCAGCATTGAGCCATGGCAGTTAAAGTGGTGCCAAACCTGATGACTTCTGCAGTGTGGATGCAGCCTTAGTCTTGTGTCTCAGAGAAGAGATGAGCGATGATTCAGTCTCCTGCAGAAGTCAGCAGCAGCAACTCCGCTTTCAGCTTTAAAGGAACAACAGCAAGAGCAAAGTGCGGATGCCTGGTAGGCTTCCATTAACGCCTCATTAGCAGCTTCAGATCTGGCATGACATTGTTTGAACTGGGCCTCATCTGAAGCGGCCTGCAGACGATGATGGAGCAGTGATGGTGATGTTGGTGGAGGCCTCTGAGATGTTTCACCAAAAGAGGAGACTACGCTTCAGTCAACTGAAACCATGCTCAACTTGCTGTGCCACAAAACTGTGCATAAAGGCAAGAGTGCTCCTTTGGTGTTGGGAGTGCCAAATCCTTTGCTTCCAGGCCGTTCTTGGCCTCTCTTCGAAGCCTTTCTGTTGAAGAAGGTGACGTTGGTGCCTCTCTCCAAAAGAGGGATGAGACCTCATTAAGCCGGGCTGACATTTCCCAAGAAGTTCTCCCCGTGCCATTTCTCTCTCTGTGTGTTTCCTTGTTCGCCTTTTGTGCCGGCAATAAGCACTGCATTAGAGATGATGGATGAGCTTTATTGGCTGCTGATGGAAGGAATTAGCAGAGGCTGACTCCGCGTCTCATCGCCGGTGGGGCTTCCCTCCTCCGCAATCCCTTTCTCCCCCAATTTCACCTGCCCCCCATTGAGAGAGAACAAGGGGGCATGGAGGAAGGAGAAGGGATGCTCCCCGGAGGAATCGGTTTGGGTTTACGAAGGAGACGGACACCTGTTGCAAGCCTCCATGACCTTCCGCAGATGCCTCCCTGGAGGACCCAGCAGAGAAATGTCACAGCGCCAGTGTTTTAATAGGAGGCATTTTGCTGCTCATCCTGGATCGTCTCATTGTAGGGCTTTACCAATAGCAAGTACATTTCTCTACCATCTATCAGTGCGCTTAAGCACTCCCTAAGCAGTTTACAATGTGTAAGCCAATTGCCCCCAAGAAGCTGGGGACTCATTTTAGCCACCAACAGAGGAAGGATGCCAGGCTGAGCCGACCCTGGAGTCGAACTCACAACCTTGTAGCTGCAGTATTCATGGTAGAAGACATTCAGAACCGGTTTACCCTGAACTGTAAGGCCCAAAGGCTCACCTGCCCTCCAGAAATCAACCTGCCTTTGCATTGGCAGCAAAGGGCAAGATTCACACAGTCTCAGTAAAATTCGACCCAGTTCATAAAAAGCAAAACAGAGCACTGACAATGCTAAATTATATGCGTATCGTCAGCCCTCCATAAGCTAAGATTCTTTGATCCATGGGTTCAACCATCCACCGCTTCAAAATATTCAGAAATTCACATAAGTTCCAAAAAGGAAAGACATTTAATATAAGGGGCAGTTTCACGATGCCATTGCGTTTAATGGGACTTGAGCATCCATGGATTTTGGTATCCATGGGGGTCCTGGAACAAAACCTCAGTGGATACCAAGGACCCACTGTGATGATGATGATGATGATGATGATGATGATGATGATGATGATGATGATGATGATGATG
>NC_056528.1:51255370-51311883 GCF_019175285.1 Sceloporus undulatus | reverse complement strand
GCAATAATACCCCATTGCATATAATGGGATTTTAGCATCCATGGATTTTGGGTCTTGGATACAAACCCCTCTGAATCCCAAGGGCCAACTCTATATACCTGTACAAGTATTCTGCATGCTACTACATATGTACTGAAAAGAGTAATCATAGTAGTAGGTCCTTCCATAAGTTGCTGTGTGTTGATGGAGGACAATAGCATCTTTATTTCTAAATGCATAAGAAACTATTTATCTTTTTAAAAGAGTCCAAAAGCAGCTTTGCCTTTGGCTTTTGTGCCAACCCTCTCCCCAGCATCATCCCTTCCTGGGCCGGTGCATCCTTTTGCAAAGCGCAAAAGCCTGCTGCAGGTGGGGCATGATCCATCCCTTCCTTGGGACCCAGGGGATCCTGGGAAGGTCCTGTCCTTTAAAGGCAGGAAGAGCGAGGGAGGAGGACCGTGCAGGACTTCAAAGGCCCTCCATGTTTTCCTTGAGCTGTCATAAAAGAATCCAGGTTTCCGTGAGGAGTCCCAGGTTGTCCGGCGCAAGGACATCTTGCAGGGCAGCCTGATAAATCTTTCATCTCCTTGGGATGCTAAATGACTTGCACATGCAGGCAGCATCCTGGAGACTTTGCACAGGGTCCAGCTGGGAAACAGGGGCGCCTGGCCACTGGGGATGATGGGAGAGTCCCCTCCTGCCCCATAGACCTCGCTGTGGCTTTCGGCCTTGGGGTCTGTGAGGTTACAGAAGCCAAAGGAAAGGGGAAACACCTGGGAGCATGGCTGAAAAGGCTTCTCAGAAGGATGAACGGACAGAGGAGCAAGCAGAATGGAAGAGGGGTAAGGAATAGAATTAATGGGATTTACCTAGGTGTTGACACATATAAGTCCCAATATGCATTCAGGGCCCCAAAGCCACCATTTTGCAATTGAAGCCTCCTGCTGAAATCGCACAGACTTCACCCTTCATGTTTGTCTGTGCCTTGCCTTTGCAACTTGAGTATTGGGCATACCTTGCATTGCAGTTGAGCATCTTATACTTTGCATTGTTGTTGTGCATCACATATTTCGCACTGTGGTTGGGCATCACACATGGTGTGTTGCAGAATGGCAACCACATTGGCAGATGCTGTGTAATGTTGCTATTCTGCATGGGGGTTAAACAGTGCTGCTGTGACATATATATATATATATATATATATATATATATATATATGATGGGGGAGGTATTGGGAGGTGTGCCTTTGCCCACCATTTGGTCCATCATGAAGCACTGAGCAAGAAGCCCACCTCTATATTCACAATGCAGCTTCTCCAGCATCTGCAACTCCGCTGCGCAAGGATCGCTCATGCTGCGGAGATGAAGATGTTCTCTTTTGGGAAGCCCGGGGAGCTCTTCCTTTGTAGAGAGGGTGATGTCTCCCTTGGTCTGCGTGAATGTCAGCAAGAGAGAAAAGTTATCTGGAGATCAGAAGAAACCCTCTTAGCGGCAGCGTCGCAGGGGAATGCGTTCAGGTGTGATCCAGGTCCAGCCCAAGAACTTGCTCTGGAGCGGAGCATCTGGTTCCTTTGGAGAAGCCCAGTAAACTGCAGCAGTGATGAAGGATGGCTTTGATCATTTGAGAGGATGTGAACTTCTTTTGCCTTTAGGTTTTATTGCTGCATCCCTTTTAACATCTCAAGCTGTAAATCATCCTTTCCTTGCACCTGTATCTTTGCTACGTTTTGGCAGATCCATGCATCTGGGATCTAAGTGGATCAGGCCCCGGCAAATGATAAAATGTGGGGAAAGGAGCATATTGCAAGGTGTTGGGCCCATTCCTTTACAGCTCCTTTCAGTGTACCTGGATGTGCCACCAAACTTTATTTCCAGTTGCTTTTGTTATGTGCCTTCCAATCATTTCTGACTTATGGTGACCCTCAGACAGTGGTTCTCAACCTGTGGGTCATGACTCTTTTGGAAGCTGAATGACTCTTTCACAGGGGTCACCTAAGACCATCAGAAAACACATATTTCTGATGGTTTTAGGAACCGAGACACTGCTTCTCTATGGTTGGGGGTCACCACAACATGGGGAACTGTATTAAAGGGTCACAGCAATAGGAAGGCTGAGAACCACTGCCCTAAGGCAAAGCTATCATGGGGTTTCTTGGCAAGATCTGTCCAGAAATCTCACCTCCTTTGCCTTCTTCTGAGGCCGAGAGAGTGTCCCTTGTCCAGGGTCACGCAATGGGTTTCCATGGCCGAGAGGGGATTAGTGGGGTTCCTTTTATCAGGTGCCTTATAAAGGAACTGGCAGCTTTTGGAAGCAAAGTCATACTTCTTTGTTGCGGAAAGCCAAGTATCTTTTAAAAGAAGAAAAAATGAAATGAAAGGAGGTTTGGTGAACTCATGAAAAGGTACGGCTGAGAAAGTGGTCAGGAAGAAGCACTGTTGGGACCCAGATTGAAAACAGACTCAGGAAAGGAGGACCGTATGGGGTCTCTCCCCATCTCCATCCCTCCCTCTTCCCCTTCTCTCTCTCCCAAATACACACACAGGCCGCCTTCAGAAATTTATGTCTCACCCACTCCATCATAGCCTTCAGGACCGGTTTGGGGGATATATATATATATATATATATATCCAACCCACCACCTGCCATCTCTCTCTCTCTCTCCATATGAAGTCCTCTTCATGATGTCACCTGGAACCATAATTCACTAACCTCCGGAACTGAGCGCTCTGCAGAAAGAGAGGCCATAAATAACGGGCCAGAGATGATGGGAGATGTGGCTATGGATGTGTGCAAGAGAGAGAAAGAAAGAAGGAGAGAGAAGGAAGGCCTTCCCTGGGGAAGAAGGAGAAAGAGAGGAAGAGGAGCCAGAATGGGTTTCATTACAAGGTGAATGGAAAAGGAAGAAATGGGTCAGGAATGCCAATACGCAAAGCCACAGCGTTTTCTTTTTTTGCAAGAGGAGCTGCTTACGCTTTTGGTGAGTTTGATCCCAGGAATAGTGAGATGAAGGCCAAAAGGAGACAAAGTGAAACCTCTGGGAGATGTTGGCAGAAGAAGAAACACCTTCCTCTTCTTCTTTGCATCCTCCTCCTCCTTCTTTTTTCCTGAAGGTGGATGTTGTGCATCAGACAAAAATGTCCATCTGCTGTTGGATGCCAACAAAATCCCATCCAGCATTTTGCATGTTGTTTCCAGCCATGGGGACCTTCCTCTGGCTGCAAGTCCACTTTTCTTCCCCACTTTTGTGTTTTGTGTGAGTGGGTCAAGAAGGAAGGAAGGAAGGAAGGAGATACCCAGCGGAGGCCAGGCAATTGTGCTCCCCAAGCATTGCACTGATTCTGCAGAAGGAGCTCCCTCTCGCCAAGGCTTTCTGGACCTTCAACTTTGATGCCTGAGAATGAGCACAGAACTGCCAGAAATGCCCGATAAACCCCCGTTTGGGCCTGTGCCGCTCCATAAAGTGGCACAAGTGTCCGGACGGTGAATAAATCACAGGGCTGCTTTTTCTTGTGGGTGGCTTGTTGAGATTTCCTTATGCCTCCACCTCATGAAACAAGGATCTTTCTTAATAAAGTCTAGCCAAACAAAAGGGAGGGGGGTGTCTAACCTTTTCAGGGGCCATTCGGTGGCTTTGGCACAACTTGTTGTCACGGTGACAGCCGGAGCGAAGCTGCTTTGTATGCATTGCGGTGCCATTCCTCCTCCTCCTCCTCCTCCAGCCTCTTGGAGCTGTCAGCTCCCATTATGGCTCTGAATGGAGGCACTGGGTCTTCTCAAGGCGTCTCTATTCTCCTGGATGCAAACCGGAGGGCGAGGAGGAACAAGGCCTGCGTGCACCTGCCATTTGGAGGCTCTGGCCCTGATGGGGAGCATTGCCTACATCAACACAGGAGCCAAAAAACAGATTGGAGGGGGGAGAATTAGAACGAAAGAAACCCACCCTTTGCAAGGGAAGGAACCTTTCTGCCCCACTTAGCATGCAGAGGGACTCATTGGAGAAGAAAAGGGGCTCATTTCACCCCTGTCCAGTTCCAGCAAAAGCCCCGGTCAGTGCCAGAAGAGTCCTGGCAAATGTCACTGGCAGAGGCAGAGTCTGCTCCATCAGCTGAGGTTCAGGAGGAAGAAGAAGAGGCACCTTATTCTTGCCAAGGAGCACAGATTAAAGCACAGGGAGCAAAAGGGCAGGCAAAGCCCTGCGTCCCTTTAAATAGAGGATGCTGAGCTCATGAGGCCAAATGGGCTGATCGACTGCTGGCTATAGACTAGCTCAGCCCAGGCCTTTCCAGGGCTCCAGAACAAATGAAGCACGAACTCTTGGAGGCCCAGAGAAGGACATGCAATGTATTGTTATCATTTAGCTTTTTAGTGTTCTAAAGGCAATTAATTCTGGAGAAGTTAAAGATGGCACTAAGCGCAGAGTAATCAAACCTCAGGCATTGCAGGTGGGAAGCGGGAGAGGAGAGATGACTGCTCTTTGGCAATGAGAGAGGAAAGGCTTGTTTTGCTAATCGCAAATGCTCCGTGGCCAAATGGAGTTTTACTTGCTGTGGACGCAGTCACAAAGCCTTATGATGCGGGTGGAATCCACCTGGCTATAAGGAAATATCTATGGTCAGATTGGGATGGAAAGAATATATATATACTGTATATACAAAAATGGTAGAAATCTGTGTTTCTTGAGTGTCTTGAAATCCCTACAAGGAGAATCCTGGAATGATGTGAAACTTCACATTTTGGGATTTATTCCATGCAAAATTTGCAATGGCTTTTCTTGCACATAAATCCATCCTCTATAGGAAATGGCATTTTTTGCACAGAAAATAATAATCAGAGATGTTGTTGCAAATGTACGCATTTTATGCATCTTGTCTCCTGGTCTGTCTCCCCAAATCGCCCTTAAGAGCCAAATCAAGCGAGAGAAGTGTTTGCTCTGCTGGCCATTGAGGCCCAGAAGGGCGATCTCTCCATCCTCCTCCTTCCAAAGATCTGGAATGAAGGGCCCTGCTTCCGGTTGTTGCTCCAGAGATTCTTGGTGGGATTATTGGACCCTCAGGATTTGCCATCACCTTGCGATGGAGAACTCCTTCCCCCTCTTTTTGAGCTCCAGATCTTCCTTCCTGACATCTGGCTATTAAACACATCACAGAAACAAAGGCTGGAAAGTAAACTGTTTCCCTTCTCCATGCTGAACACTGTTCCCTTTCTGGTTTTGCTTTTTTGGAAGGTGGGGAAGAGCTCCGAAAAGTGCAAGAGGTTCTCCCTGAACGCACAGCGTTTGACCTGAGCAGGAGAAGCACAACTTCTGTGTTTTCTGAACGCCAGAAGTACAGCATGTGAACCAGATGCGGGGGGAAATCCTATAGTATCCCCTTTGTCTATTTTGTCTTCATCCACCTTCTCTGTCCAAACGTTGTTTTTTTGCATAGGGATGGGGAGGTCAAGCATTATGCACAAGCAGCTGATCTGGACTTAAATGCACATTTCTGAACGGTCTTCCTAAGAAACAAATGCATTTCTGCAATTTCCAGGGGTTAAAGCCGGGTTGGAGCAAAATCAAACCAAGACCTGTCTCCAATTGTTACTCCATCTCCAATTACTCAAGAGGAAGCTAAAGAGTTGGCTGCAGATATACATATCGTGGTCCTCCTTCCATTTTGGCCCAATGGTTCAGACGCCTGATCAAGTGTCTGGCAGCAACTACAACGAAAGAGATAAGCCGCCACTTGCTCAAATGCCCACTGTTGCTACTCACTCCCTGGGTCTCTTAAGAAGAGCTAAACGTCTTGCTGGGTGATAATGTTTTACCCGCAACGCCTTCTTGTAAGCCGTACTTATTTCCCCTCTTGGCTAGCTCCAAAATGCCTCGAAGGGAGTGAGCACAAGCTGTGTGCTATCCAGGAAAGTTGTGGGTGACACTTTGGGCTGAGTGATGGGGTGTCTTGTTAGATGGAACGGTTGGAAGGATCCGGAGTGCGGCCTCAGAGGCCACTGGGCAACCATTACCTGTCATTTGAGCCACGGGGAACTCAAGGCATGCGTGCAAATGCTCCCAAGGACTGGGGCCAGAGACACATGATCCTTCCTTGCACCTGGGCCGCAGTGGGAGAGACATGTCTTGGCCGGCTGGCACATGGGTTCAGCTAAATTGTGGCTGAGTTCTTGAATCAGTCCTTGCTCCAAGGTCTTTTCCGGAAACTACCAAACACCAATGGGAACCATAAAGGCCTGTCTGGACCTTGCAGAGAAAACCATCTTGCTGTGACACCGCCAATTTTCTCAGACTTTCAAGCATCTGGAGGATCCACTCCTTGGATAGCGCCGTTGGCCTCATCCCTTCCCACCATTTTAGGACAGAATGAGAAGACCTCCTGCCCACATCGAGACCCTCCTCACCCCAGAGGACCACCTCCAGTGTTTGTTTTGCTATAGAGATTCCTCATCCACATTAAGGTTTTGTTTTTAAAGCATGGGGAAGGTGTAAAGTATCTTGTGAACTGGAGCATGTCCAAGAACATGAAGGAAAAGGAACGGTCTGTGAAAGCAGGAGTGAATCCTCCAGCTTCCAGGAGAAACCACTTTGGGAAGCCCTTGTCTTCTCACTGTTGGTATTTGCTGTCAATTCAGCTTTGACTTAGGCTCTGAATAAGAGACTTGCAAGAGCCCCAATGCTCAGGTCTTGCAAACTCAGGCCTTTGTCGGTGGATCTGCATGCAACCTCCGAAATGTCCTGGGAGCATTAGCACAAGGCAGTGCCGCTTTGGGGGACATGGGTTGGTGGTGGGGGGAAAGGGAGGTTAGGCATTTGAATACTGTGGCTATTTTCCAACTCCTAACCACACAAAAAGCACACCCTTGGTGTGGCAGTGGTTCCATATTGATCATGCAGCATCTTGATGTGATTATGACAAGGTTGCAGCAGCCACGGCTGAATTGGGCATTGAGGGATCCAGCATTTCGGAGGGTTTTCTTTGACGGCAACTTGGGGAATGGCTGATCCTAGGCAAATGTGGCCCAGCTTCTTGGGCAGACATATATCAAGCCTGGGGTGAGTCTCTTTCTGTTGCCAGCTCCCATGGGATGGGTTGCCATAGACTTTCCATTCCTCTCTTTGGAGCAGAGCTATTTGGGAGCACATCTTCCTTTGCTGTCTTTCAGCCTGGGATGTCAACTGCTCAGTGCAACTCAATACTGTATTCATTCCTGGCTTCTGCCCTGGGCCTTCCGGGGCTCCATGATAGATGGACAGTTGTCTGCTTTTATTGTCTTTCCTCCCCCCCCCCTTTGCTTTGAACTGGAATATGAGTTGGGGTCTCTGCACACACACACACACACACACACACACACACACATATGCACACACCCTTTGCAAAACAAAAATCAGGAGAGATACCCAGAAACCTATTTGACACTTGGAAATGCTTTAAATTCTGTTAACATCCAAACAATGATACCTTTCCTGGGCCAAACAAAATGCACAATTACATGCTGCAAGCTTTCGAAACTCCACTGCCTTCTTCATTGTCAGGCAAACAGGAGAAAGAAATTGAAGATGTTAGTCACAGGCCTGCATTTAAATTCTGTTGTTGTTGTTAGTGTTATTACCATCATCATCATCATCATCCTTCATGAGTTCTGGAAAGACCTACTGAGGAGAATCCAGGATGAATGAGAACCTTTGCTATTCAGATCTTATTCTCTCCCATGGCAAGGCTTTCATTGCACTGAAAACGGCCCTTTTTTGTCCAGAAGTACAAGGTTCCATGCGGAAAACATGGTTTTCTTACATAAAACAATATTGCCACTTGTCCAATGAGTGGTCAACCTGGTTGGGTCTGGAGGCCACTATAGTGCGCCTAGCGGTGCAGTCCATACATCCCCAGAAGGTCCTATGGACTTTACTGGGGCAAAGAGAGCCCACAGACCTTGGAGGCAGCAGCTGGTGGTTTCCATACCGGCGAAGGAGGGATTCTCTTCCAATATCTCTTAAAGATGCTCCCATCCTAATAAATCCTGCAGGAACCCAAACAGGTTCTGCACCTCCGACAAACCCTTTGGAGTTCTGGCAAAAGCCCAGGCCAGATCCAATGCTCTTCTGCTGCTGGAAATGTTGGCCAGCTTTGCATCCAGACTGTAGACGGTCCCCAGGGACACTTTGTGGTTCCAGAATAATAGATGCTGGGGACCTTTCTTTCTGGGGGTGGATTTCAGCAAAGTGTTCTGGTTATTAATGTTTTGGAAGAGAAGAAGAAGAAGAAAAAGAACTGGGGGAAATGGGACTGTAAAATATTTCAAGGTTTTTCCATTCAAAAGAAAGAAAGAACCAACCCTATAGAGACCCACACGGTTTACTAGGGTTGGTTTTATGGGTTAAGTAGCTTTCTTCAAAGGTGACAGTCTTGCTAGCAGCAGCTTACATTTAAAGTAACCTGAGCTCCGGCAGATCCCTCTGATACATGCAATCTAAAAGGGAAAGAGCTATTAAAACGATAAGATACTCGGCGAACATACTCTCTGCAGAGTTAAATTGCAGTGAGGGGAGATAACTTCAGAAGGCAGAGGGAGAAATAGTCACCAAATAGTATGCGAATGAATGCTATTAAAAAAAGAATATCCATTTCCTGCGCCGCTAAGAGCCGAATCCTCTCTCCCCCCCTTTTCCCTCATTGCATCCGTTTCATGTTTTATACATCTGCTCCTTGGCCAAAAAATATTATATACAAGGAAATCTCATGAGATGCTTCAGAAAGTCGTTGGGTTTTATTCCACTGAATGCAATTTTTATATCTGTACCCATTGCGCAAATGTTGTGGGATCTCTAAAAAGCAGCGCATCCAGACGGCCCTGTCTTGGCCAATACTGAGAGGCCTGCCTTGGATGGCGATGCCTGGATTGTCCAGAGATTGCTCCTGAGGCCAGGAAAGGATCCATCGGATCATAGGGTTGCAGGATCCAAGGGCTGGAAGGGATCCCTTGTAGTCCAAGCCCCTGCCATGCAGACATACACAAGAAAGGCATGCCAAGGAGATGCCCATCCAGCTCCTGTGGAAAGGCCTCCGAAGGAGGAGAGTCCATCACTCCAAGAGGCAGACCTTTCCACAACTGAACAGCTCTTGCAATCAAGACATTATTCCTAATGTTTATGTGGAATCTCTGTCTCTCTTTTTGCAGTTTATAGAATCATAGAGTACTTGGAAGAGACCCCAAGGGCCATCCAGATCCACTGGATCATGATTGAAGGAGCTTGGGGTATATTTAGCTTGGAGAAGAGGAGACTGAGAGATGATGTCATTGAGAAGAAGGAGTACGTTTGTTTTGTGCTGATACAGTAGATGAACCAAGGGCCCAACCTGGTGCAAGGGCCCCAATCCGCGTTCCTTTGGAGAAGGACCCACCTTCAGTCTTCAGCAGCATTTTGGGAAAACAAACTTTGTGTCAATGCAGAGGGATGGCCGTCCATTGTGCCTCTGGACCCGCTTCCAATTTCACTTTCCCCAAATTAGTAAAAGGCAGCAGCCATTGTAGTTTTGTGCCATCAGTGCAAACATCCCTCTTGTAAATGCAAGGACCCTCGTCTATACGGGCAGAAAATGTCCCACCTTCACTCAGGCAAGTTCTTTGTGGTTTCTTGTTTTCACTTATGAAGATGAGACAAGTGTGGGTTTGCAACTCTAGACTGTGTTCATGAAGACCCTGAAAAAGAGGGAGACAACACAAATAAGGAGCAATGAGCAATGCATTTCCAAAAGAGAGAAACCATCCCATTTCCTACCTTGGGTCATATACATTCATGAATCCGGGGACACAGGGCCCTGACATTCCTGCTATCATAGAAACTGCATAAACAGAAGAAGAAAGGATAACGCTGGATCCCACCAGGACTGAAAAAAGCCAAACATGCACCAAGTGCCTTCAAGCGACAGCCGCGTGTGCCGTGTGTCCAGGGAAGGCAAAGATCCAGATCGGTCTCATCAAAGAGACAGAAGGGTAGACTTGAGGTCTGGCTGACCTCTCTGAAAGCTCTTCTGAAGATCCCCATCGCTTGGTTTCTCCTGTCTTTTCTTTTGGCTCCTCATCCCTTCCCTTTGTTTTCCTTTCCAGGGGAAGCTCAAGGGCTGGGGATGAGCCGCGGAGGGGGACCGTTGCCCACTTTAGCTCCATTAGTGACTTCTCCTCCTCCTCCTCCTCCGAGTGGCATCTATTATGGATACGGCAAAGTCTTTGAGATCTGGACGGAGGCTGCATTATTCATGGCCTTGCTTACTGTTTGTCTTAAAAGCTCCTCAGCCCTTTAATAAGATAGAGAGATTTCGAAAACAGAAGCGTGAGCTCAACTTTCAAAAAAGTAGCCATCAAGGCGTACCCCAAACGGTGCCACTTTTAAAAACTATGTTTATGGGGAAAGGAGTGGGGCTGGCGTTTGCTCCGCATGGAGCTCTCTGCTTGCAGCAGGGGGCAGGTCCTGCTTTGTTGGTGGGAGGATTGCTCAGCAAAGTAACTTCGCTGTGATATATCTGCGTCTCTATGCGCACCTCCAGCTGTGAGCTCCGTTGGTGGTGCTAGAAGGCCGCTGTGAGTGCGATCCTTCCTCCTCACACTGCAAAATGCGTGCATCTATTATTAAATGCCAAAGTCAGGATCGTGTATTTCACAACCTCATAGGGTTGTGAAAGCCTAAGGTGGAAGAAAATCAACCAATTTGAAATGTGATGCTGGAAGAGAATCCTACAGGGAGGACAGACCACCAAAAGGACAAATCAATGGGTCCTAGAGAAGGAGTCCAACCTCCAATGGGTCCTAGAGAAAGCCGAGCCCAAACTCTCTCCCTAGAAGCCATGATGGCCGTTGTACTTTGGGCGTATCATGAAATCATATGGCTCTTTAGAAAAGACCATAATGCTCAGGAAAGTAGAAAGTAGCAGATGGAGAGACTCAGCCAAGGAAGCCGTGGATGCTGCTCTGACTTAGCAGTGTTCATGACTCTTGGAGGTCTCTAATTCATAAGGTTGACCTAAGTATATGACAGTAACAATCGTACTTTGGATGCAGCGTGAGATGATGCGACACATTGGAAAAGACGATAATCCTCTGTAAGTGGAAGGCAGCATAAAACGGTGTGGATAGAGTCAACCAAAGAAGCCACTGTGGCCTGGCTTTGCAGGACCTGAGAAGGACTATGGATGACCAGAGCTCTTCTTGGAGGTCTCTCATCCAAAGGGTCACTATCAGTCAAAACTGACTTGACAGCGAATAACATCAACCATACTTTGGACACATGACGAGACAACATGACTCCACTGGAAAATAGGATAACGCTGGGAAAAGTGGAAGGCAGTGAGAACAGAGGAAGACCGTGTTACAGGGGGCTTGACCCATCGGCTGGCCTGAGTTTCCAAGGCTTGAGGCAGACTTTTGATGGTCTTGGCAGCCGCTCCTCCAGAGGGTCGCCATAAGTCAAAGCCAATGTGGTGACGCACAACAACAGCAAATTGAATCTGACTGGTGCGGATGGATGGAGATGCCATTTGGCTTCTTTTTTTCTTGGGCAAGAAATCACCACTTTTTACAAATGCACTGAAAGTTGAACAATGAACTTGAGTTTATTAGTTTTTCTGAGAATGAATGTGGGGGAAAGAGAAGCTGACAACAGGCTCCTCCAAGGCCTCTGTCTTGACGGATGAAGCTGGAAGGCAGATGTCTCTCGCCAGGGAAAGGGGATATGCATTAAAACTAAGCGGCTGGGCTTTTGGGGCAATTCAGAAAACTCCTGGCGGAGGGGAGAATGGAGGCCAGTCTCAGAAGAGAAGGTCTTTTCACTTGCTAGGAGAAGGAAGCAAGGAGCGATCCTTCCTAAGATCTATGGGGAGAGCCTTCCAGAGACTGGGCACAGCCACCAAAAAGGCCCTGCCTTCCATTCTTTCCCCCAGAAGATCCTGTTGGCATGAAGGGGACAAGAGAGGAGGTCTCCCTGAAGATCTTGGAGATCAGGTGGGATCCTCTAGAATAATAGGTCCTTTAGGGATCCTGGAGCCAAGACCTGTGGGACTTCATAAGATGTTCCAAAGAATTCATTGAAATCAAAAATGTCCTACTCATCCCATTTTAGCCCCTGAAAGCCCCAGATCGTTTCCAATATAAAGGAAGCTTCCGAATGCTATTCCCCATTTTGCATCTAGGAACAGAAAAACAGGTGGACAGGTCTGTCTGTTCCCGGACTGTGTCTGTTTTGCCTGTCTTGGACTTCTACATTCATCCCCTTTCTCTTTCTCTCTCTCTTTTGCAGCAGCCTGAGAATTCTTCCTTTGAAACAAGCTGCACAAAAGTTCAGGCTCCAATCCCTTTTTTGCATTCATTTCTTGAACCCCCGAACGGCGCTGCAACACTCCTGGAAGCGCTCAGGCCAAAGCTCCGCCGAGTTCTCGCCTGCATTATTAATCCAAGAAATGTGTGCAAGGTCAGTTTGCATTAAACCACGGACAAAATGGAGTCTCCTGGCATCTCTCTTCATGCACCAGAAACCTTAAAAGTCCAACAACAACCTGTTTGCCGGCTGAGCACAAAGTCAGGAGCAGGAAAGGATACGGGGAAAGTCTCTGAGTCAAGTGTGCAGTGGGTCCTTAGTAGTTGCTGGGTTCAGTTCCAGGACCCCCTTTGGTTTCCAAAATCCATGGCTGGTCAAGCCCCGTCCATCACAACGGAGAGGAAAATGGTGACCCTTATATAAAAGGGCAAAAACATGGATTGCTTTTTGGAATGTATACTGTATATTTGGATGGCTGAATCCATGGATATGGAGGGCTGACTGTATATGGTCAGCTGTATTTATCTTTGTTTAAAATGAGAGGATACATATGTAGTAAAACACACTACTCCTTTTCTTGTTAAACAGTCGGTGCCCCAAATCCTGCAGGAATAAAAGAGCTCTTTGCCTTGTGACAAAAAGCACAAGGGGAAGGGCGCCATCGAAGCCCCCCAAGGAAAGCGGTTCCAGATCCTGGGAGCAGCCACCAAGAAGACCCCGTCTCTCCTTCCTTCCAACAAAGCATGCCTCTATGAAGGGTGGGGTTGAGAGAAGGACCCCACCAGCAAGATCTCAGAGGTCAGGTCAGCTTATATGGGAAGTGACCAGTTGGGCCAACATCCCTCTTTTTGGCCAGGTCAACTGAGAGCAGAAGGAGGCCGGTGGGCCTGGAGACCCCCAGTGCCTTGCCTGACTGTCATGGCATCCCTGGCTCTGGGCTGGAGAGTCCTGGCATCCCCTTGGGCAGAGGTATGCCCTGGGCAAGTAAACCATGGCAACCCTTTCAAGCTCAGGGTTGTTGCAGCCTCCTTGGCGAAAAGGGCAGCTGCTGCTGTGCTGCTGCTGCTGCTGCTGTTGTTGTTGTTGTTGTTCTGTTCCCAGCTTGTTTTCCCTGTCTTCCTTCCCTGTTTTCAAAGTGGGCCTGGCAGCAAGAGAGATGTCAAAAACCAGTTCCCCTCTAGCTGGAGCTTCCCTGAATTAAATACCAACTTTTAACGTCCCCCTGGGTCCCAAAGCACTTTAAATGTGATCATGATTATTATTTAATTTGGTTCCGCATAATATACATATAGATATTTTTTGCTCTCCTCCAAGGCTCAGGAGAGAGAACGAAAGAGAGAGGCAGACAGATTTTAAAAGGCAAAAGGCACGCAGGAGGAGCAAATGCAATGCAGATTATTCAGCCCGGCGCTGGAAGCGATCCTTTGCTTTCTGGATGGCACCATGGCTCTTTCTGCCTGTCTTTGCAAAGGGCCCATCTGTGCCCATCCATGTCGGCGGCGGTGATGCACAAGGACCTTCTTTGCTGCGGGTGGCAATTGGAGGAGAACGTTTCCCCTAAATCCCAGCCTCATTCTCTGGGTTATTTCTGGTAAATCTCGGCTGTTAATGGCCTGGAACCTGCTGGTGGGTAATGTATGTTTCTGCAAAGCATTGCTCTTGCCACTGACTGCTTTACTGCCTTTTGTGGCTCAATTACTGTCTGAATCGGAAGACGGTGAGTTATGCTGTGCTGCTTAGCCGGCCTTTCAATTACGGGCGAGGAACATTTTCAAGGCAATTAAAGGCTTCCACAGCCTCTGGTCATGGACCCTGCTCTGCTGCGGACAACAGGATCTTCTGCCGCCGCCGCCACCGGAGGACGAGAGGAGGGCAGTGGAAGGACGGCAACGAAGATGCAAGGAAGAGAGGACGCAAGCTGGACCAAGGCCAGGCAATGGGCCGGAGGGCGACCCCCATAGTTGCCGTCGGCCCCTTGAAGGCCCATGGCTCCAGGTTGTGGGGCTGCAGCCTGGGACCAGGTTCATGTTGCCTTCCTGAAGAAGTCCTTGGAGGCAAGGAGGACCATGAGCCCCGTCGGTTGGGAGTTTTGGCACTCACAACATCGCCGTTTTAGGAAGTCCATTTATCCAGAGCAGTGATTCCCAGACTTTGGTCTTCCAGGTGTTTTGGACTTCAACTCCCAGGAGCCCCAACTAGCTTGGCCAACAGCATGGCATTCTGGGAACTGAAGTCCAAAACACCTGGAGGATCAAAGTTTGGGAACCACTGATCCAGAGCGTCACAGTTTTGAAAATCCTTGTTGAAACACCTGCCAGAAAGGTCCCCAGTTTGGCCAAAGAATGAGGACTCCTTGAAACTGTTTCCTTTGAAAACTTTCTGTCGTATCCTCCAGATGTTTCCCTCCAGAAAAATACTGTTGGACTGCAAATCCCATCATTCTTCACCATTGGTGATATTTGTCTTGGCCTTGTCTTTTGCACCTTTGCTTTATATACTACCCTCCTTTATGTATGATTTCAGGGCAGTTTATGTGCATAAGAGGCTCTGTGCAATAAATTACAAGGAAGAGACAATGAAGGTCCATATCCTGTTGTTCATCCTGACTAGAGTAGACCTATTGGACTTACCTACATGTCAACCCACCATTCAACATTTAAGTAGGCTTACTCTTGCTCAAATTGGGGAGCTCTGGCACCATAAGAAACTGCAAATCTCCGAATCCCACAGCACTGAGCCGTTGCAGCGAAAGCGGCGACAAACCGCATTATTTCTGCAGATTGAAGGCCAGCGTTGCAGACCTTTCTATCCAAGGTATTGCATTATTATTTTACTATATTTTTGGAAAGCCCTGGTTTTCAGGTGAAAGAAGCCAAGCTGGGCCTGAGAGGAGTTAAGCCGCCGGCCGGAGCCTCAGAGGACATTTCACGAAGATCCCGATTACGAATCTGCTGACAGGTTCCTGGAACAGAGAGCGACCGGAGCTGATAGCGCAGGAAGCCTCAGGGAAGGAGGATGCCAACTAAGGACCTTTTATGCATTGTACTTTATGTCCCCCTCCCCGCTTAGCCCTCGAGACGGGAGGAAGGCATTAGCAAAGGTGAGCCAAAGCAGTTCTGAAAAGTTACGTCTTCTTAAACGTCCTCCCGGGTCGATCCGTGATGATAACTTCTGACGACACCAAAGTTTGCAATTACTCACTCGGGGATAGAGATTTGTTCGGCTCCTCGTGTTTGGATGAGTAACAGATTGAGCATCCCTCTCCGTCTCCAAGACAGGCCTCTTCCAGTTCGGAAGAGATTCAAAATGCACGCAGAAATGGAGACGTTCTGGTGCACAGACACAGGGGTTCTGTAGTCATAATAGGAGGAGAATATTGAACTGACAAGAATCTGCGCAGTTGGGACTTGTTCTGCACAAAACGCACATTGGGTACATTTGCACAGAAAAGAAGCATCTTTTTTCTACCCAAGAAATAGCATTTCCTGCGCAGTAAATCAATATTTACTCCGCTCTGGACCCCACAACATACTCCAGCTCCCAGAATTCCATAGCCTTGAGCCAGGGCAGTTAAAGCAGTGCCAAACTGGGTTATGCCTCCAGTGTGGCTGCAGCAAGAGATTGCTGGGATTGGAAACTTCAGCTGGTTGCATCCTGGTGGACAGGAGCACAGACCCCCGTTGCTTGCAGCAGCCATTGCTTGATAGGTCAACATTGGGGGACCTTTATGTATTCCCTACACTATTAAATAGAGAGGGATCATGACTATGAATTGGTTATGAATGTGTAACTCTGAGTTACCCCTTTGCAACCGTGTTCATGCACTCCAGCCATAAATCCCTAACCTGGAGTGTATGCTCCTTGCAGCATGGAGGCTCACCAGATGCCACTTCTCTCAAGCCCTTAGGCCTTCTTAAATCGCTCGCTAATTGCTCCAAAACACTCTCCGATCGGATTGGCCCCAAGCAGCTGTTTGTCTATCTCCCTCCCCTGCTTTGCTCTATAAATCTCTCCCTTGTCCCTTGCAAGCATTTATTTATAGGATTCCTGCCACCTGTCCAGGTGAAAAGTATGCACATCCTCGGTTTTGCAGGAGCGCACTGCCAGGCAAAGGGAAAGAACTGAAGCAATGGGTTCTATCTATGAGAAAGGAGATGCAGCCTGGACATAAGGAAGAGTGACCTTAGGTGAGGTGGGCAAGGTCTTGTTGTTTTAAACAGTGACTGAGATTGTGCTTTGTTGGGTATAACTACATGTGATAATGACACCCCCAACCCCCCCTTTTATGTTGGGCAGCACCCCAAATGAAGGACTCCCAAAGAGCTGTAGGTTGGGGCACATGGGAAATGGCGACTGGCACATGATCCTGGTCTTGGGATGCATTGCGATGGGAAACTGGGGGGACCCCTCAGGGCCTTGCCACAACCTTTATCTCATTGTTTTGCTATCAGAGGCTGCAATTATTGGGGTTTCAGGAAAGCAGAAAGCAGGGGTTTGGGGGTCCTGATGGCCAGCCCAGCATGGGGCTTTTGGGTGGCAGAAGGAGGAGGGTGGGCCATGTATACAAGCCTTTGGCGGTGTTTCCGAAGCACAGATGTTTCTACATTTAGCTGTAGCGTTTCACCTGCTATTCAAGATATTAAAAATCTGTGCGTCTTCTGGAAGAGGCTGGAGGTTTTTCCATGGAAGAAACAAAGTCTTGGTGGTCCTGATAGACTGCAGATGTTGGTAGCACTCAAGTAGCATTTCTGGAAGGGTTGTTTTTGGTTTTTGTTTTCCGGGGAGGAGGGCTTCTAAGCACATCGTCCAATTTACGCACCGCACCCAGATGATCCCCCCGATCTCCTCCATGCGCCCCGCTGCGAACGCTCCCCACGGCGGGGCTCAGAATCAACCAGCCATTCCCCATAGAGAGCTTCCTTGTCAAAGCTGGTTCGGGCGGAAGCCGGTGCCTCTTGTCTGTTGGCTTTCTGTTGGCCTCTGAGGCTGGAAGCGCTTTGCCAGTGGATAACGGAGGGTGAAATTAATTCATTTTTGTTTACGCAGGTGCTAGTTTGAAGAGCAAATGTTATTGCTTGTAAAACGTTTTGCAATTCGTTTTTCTGGAAGAGCAGCAGCGTCCCAATAAAACATGGCAGCGTTTCAACAGTATACAGCATGGCATCCATATGCGGCTAAACATCCGTTGGCAAGGAGAGGCAGCCGCGGACGGTTCCCAACCCAACAGCCTTTCCAAACCCCCCCCAAAAAGCCCAACGCAGCTGTAGATACTCTGAGCTAAGCCTGCTCTATCTTCTGGAAACAGGAGGCCATGTGTTATCGTCTCACAGCTCTGCCTCCAAGATCCCTTTTCATGGTCCAGGTCTCCCAAGGGAGCCAGAAACCTCCTCACCCCAGAGCATCCTTCCATGCGCTACAAAGCCTCCTCTTGTTCACATGTTCTCTCTGACTCTTGTTCATTACATCAGTGTGTCGCTCTGTGGAAGATGCTCTTTGGCTGCATCCGCATTGGAGAACTAACCTGGTTTGGCACCGCTTTAACTGCCTTGGCTCAAGGCTATGGAATTCTGGGAGTTGGAGTTTGTTGTGGGGTCCAGAGCGGAGCAGAGCAAATAAATATATAAGCAGAATGTAATGTTGCTATCTGTATTGCAAGACATTTGGCTGGTATTTTGCATTGCAGTGATGGATTCATGATTGAGATCTGTAAGTGCTCCATATTCACTAATGCTCCCTAGTCACAACTGCACAGTAACATCCAAAATCCACAAAGCAGTGATACCTTTATTCTTCTGTGGATTTGGGGTGTCTTTGTACATTACTACATGGTCATCCCTGGATATGTATTCTAGTCACAATTGTGGCACTATTGCCATGATTGCATATCCATTTTAACTAAGCTTAACACCTTAACTAAGGAGGCAATGCAGAATATGGTCCCTTGTTTTTAGATGGTGGAGATCTGGCTTGAGAGCCTCCAAGGGAATGGAGGGATCTCTAGGATGAAATGATTTGCAAACTGACCTGAAAAGCAATGGAGGGAATTGTCATTGGAGGAGTGGCTCTCCCTCTCTTTGCCTCTTGGGCTCTATCCCACCATTTTGGGCAATGCCCCATAGCAAGATTTCGGTTGTGTAATGCCCAATCTTCGTTGCTTTTGAAACTGGGCTTGGCTGCACTCTTGTTAACTGGGTTTGTGCTGGTATTAATGTCGGGAATGTGTCCAAAGCAAGCAATGGGGTTGCCCTCCTCCGCTCTGATTGAGCCCCATGCAAAAAGGCCAAAGCGTACCCAGCGATGGTCGGGCCGTTTCCCTCGCAATGGCATGGCTTTAAAAAGGGAAGCAGAGAGGAATATAATGACGATGGAGAAATGAAACGGAGAGTCTTCTCGCTCGGCTCACTCAAGAAGGATTGAAAAAGGCACAACAGGCCAGATGTCAGACTGACAAGACGTTTTATTTGGCCAACTTCAATCTAGATATATTTTAAGTGGGAAAGCTTTCAAGTTCTTGCAATTAACTCATTTCCAGCATTGGAGACTGGAAAACAAAGGCAGACCACATGAAATGGAGGGAACGGGTGCGATGGTGATGATGATGATGATGGTGTTGATGAGCAAATGCAAAGCCAGACTTCACCCGTCTTGACTCTCCATCAGTTTACATTTCTCGTTTTATCTTTCTCATTCTGCAGAGAAGCAAGCATCCTTTGGGCAAATACAGGCAAAACTCGGCTTTAAGGAGGAGAGTTTCCAAAACTGCGTTGCCTCCATGTCTCCTGTGCATGACTCATCTGACGCATGTTCATCCATGACTCATCTCTGGGAGAGCATTAAGCAGGCGGTCGATGGAAAGGGTGCTTGAGAAAGCTCTGGATACAAATGCAAACTGACACGCTCCACACTAGGGATGGGAAGAATAGCCATACAATCATAGAAAGGAATCATAGACTCATCGAGTTGGAAGAGACCCCCAAAAGGGCCCTGATCCAGTCCAACCCCCTTCTTCTGCCATGCAGGAACTCTCCATCAAAGCATCTGCATTGACAGATGGCCATCCAGCCTCTCTTTAAAGACCTCCAAGGAAGGAGACTCCACCAAAATCTGCAAAAGAGTGTGTTCCACCATCGAACAGCCTTTTATTGTCCTAAAGTTCCTCCTAATGTTGAGCTGGAATCTCTTTTCCTGTAACTCGCATCCATTGCTCTGGGTTCTATTCTCTTGGAGTTCCCAAGAAATACTTTAGTATGAAGAAAACGTGGATCTCCAAAAGGAAACCGTTCTGTGCAGGAGAAGAACCTGGGACTGCCAGAGATGTTCCTTTCCTCCTTTCTCTGGAGGGGAATATTTCAGTCCCGTTGGGAGCACTTTGCTCCTCAAAATTCATGCGGAATAAATAATTGCAAAGACCCAACTAAACAGCAACAGAAAATTGTGTGGGAAACAACCCGCAGGGGATGGAGATTGCGAAAGGAAAGGAACCGAGGTTTGGAAGAGCCGACGAAGGGAACTGTGCTCTTCTGAGCATCCCTATGGGAGCCCTCCGTCGCATGAAGGGCAAAAGCCAGCCAGAAGCTAATGGCTGCTTTTGGCCGATTGCGCATATGCCTTGTTTCAGTGAAAGAAGCCAAGGATAAAGCGTGGCACCAGAAGGCCAGGAAAGTGGCCACCAAGACAGATGTGGCAAACCACGTCCCGAACTTTGAAGGCATCTTTGCTCCATTCCTTCCTTGGATTCCAGTGGATGCTCCCCAGGTTTCGCGGTGAAGGGCTCATTTTGCAGACAAGCAAGTTAATAAGAGTGGGAGTCAATTCACGGTTAGTTACCATTAACCTCTGAAGAAAATCCATCCCCCTCCTTTAGCTATAAGGAAATTGCTTCTTTTCCTATTGTATGTGCAACAGAAGGAGAGGATGACCACAAGAGGAAGGGTCAAGGTGGCCACAGAGGAGGAAAGGCATGGGCACCATGCCCCCTGGGTCCATCCACCCTCCGTTTTCTCTCCCTTTGCCCCCTCCATCAGTGCCAAGCTGCCTCTTTCTTTGGGCAAGGAGCCTGTCACCTGCTTTTAAAAGGCAGAAAGAGGAATCCGGATGACTTTGGCAGGACGGCAAATTGGGCCCATGCGAACAAAATGAATTCAAACACGACGTCCTGCATTTTGACAGGAAAACATAAGATGCGTCGCTCCAGGATGGGAGGCGCCCAGCTTGACAGCAGTACATGACAGTCTATGGATCTGAGTCAAGCAAAACATTAGATAACAAGGTTACGGGTGCAAATGCAGCCGCTCAAGGTGCCATTTTGGGAGACAAGGGCGGTAGTAGTAGTGCCATGCCATTCTGCTCACCTGGAATAATCTGGTTCAGGAAAGAGATTGGCAAAGAGAAGGGCCCAAGTCTCCTGGCCACCTCCTCTGTCTTCTCCCTTCTTCTCGCCTGGGAAGCTGAAGTGGTCCATGAAAAGAAGGTGGGCAGCCATGGAAGCAGGGGTTAAAATGCTAGACAATCTGCAAAGAGAGTATTTCTGGAGCATGGCTCTGAAGGGCCTTCCCAATCCCTGCCTTTAATTTGATGATGATGATGATGATGATGATGATGATGATGATGATGATCAGGATGAAGAACTGGGTGTAAGGGAAAGCGCACCGAGTGCGAAAGCCACTAAGACTCCCCAAGTGCAAGAAACGAAAGTAAATTCTATTGTCATAACAATCAACGTCAATTGCGCCAAGACTAGTGCAGTGAATGTTCAGTCGCAGCTTTTAAAAACATGCCTGTCACAGGAGATTAGCATCATTATCCAACCCACAACCATTATTTGGAGGCATTGCTCTCAAGTTGGGAAACATGAAAGCTCCCGAAACGACTCAGCCGCTTATGCATCCTCCTCCGAAGAGGAGGCACACAAAACTATGCGTAGAGTCCATTGATTCATGTGACCTATTCTGTGTGGGTCTCTGTGTCTCTGCGCATCTATGCGACTTCAAGCTGCCTGCCTACTTATGGCAAAACCTTTGACTTTCACAGGGTTTTCTTAGGCAAGGGATCCCTGGGGAGGGTTTTGCTGGTTCCAAAGCAACTGGGATTTCATGGTGGACTTCCATCCAAGTTCCTGCTTTAAAAATAAATGCTCTAATTGGGATTTATTCTGCACAAAATATTCATGTAGTTGTCAGCATATGCCAGTTTGCAGTGTAAGTTGTGCCTGGATGAAGGCATGATAAATCACAGCAGGTGAAACCATGTTAGCTAAGCCTGCATTGGTCAGTCAGGGCCAGGTGACTGCAGAGGATAAATGCTCAGGGATTGGGAGCATACTGTACTGGTATTACGTGCTCTCCATGCTGGGAAGATACTGGTATTACGTGCTCTCCATGCTGGTGGGAGTTGTAGTGCTCTCCATACTGTGGTTTGTATGCTGATATGCAAGAGGCTATCCTATGTACTAAGCTTGTTTGTACCTAGCCCTGTTGCCATGTTTTTCCTTTGGCTATTTTTTGACTCTGCCGAGTAAAGCTAGACTTTGGTTGCCGTCCCTCCACAACTTTGCTGTGATCCGTTTCACAACCCCAAAAGTGGTCGGTCAGTTTGCAAAGAAAACTGCCCAGGAACAACAAATATTACTCTCTGCGCAGAGGATGCCATTTCCTTCACATAAGGAAAGTTTGTCCCCCCTTTTTTTGTCTTTTATGTAGGAAATCATGTTTTGTACAGAAATATTTTCTTTGCACAGATAATACAGGTTTTTTTGAACTAGATGATGTTTCTTGCAGCACAAAAAAGTGTGCGTTTTGCACCGAATAAACCTGAATTGCAAAGTTCCTCCTAGTAAAGGTTTTCCAACCCTCAAGAAACATGTTTTTGACCATCCCCCCCCCCCAATGTTATAAGCACATCAGACAAGCCCAGCCACAAAAGGATTATGGGGACATGTATCCCTTGCAATATGGGAGCAAAAGGCCTCCATCCCAGGCTCCTGTCTTGAGGTTCCCCAGAAAACGTTGGAGGTGCCATCCAGACTCATAGCAAACCTCAACAGGGCTCCGAAGTTCATTATTTGGGTAGCCCCCCCCCCCCAATGCACCAAAGCAAAACGACAAACAGAATGAAACACACCAACACAACAATCCTTGGGACTTCAGGATTCGAAAGCACGATTTGCATCCCGATTCCCAAATACAATCTCAAACGTCAGACTCGCTGACTCAAAATTTCGCAGCTGGAGCTGAAGAATTTGTTGACTGTGAGTCTACATTTGAATATTCAATTAAGGCCCTTTTATGCAAATACTGACAAGTGATTAAGCAGCGAAGAGTCGTGTCGGGCGCATGGAGTTCGTCTGGAATAATCTCATGGCTTTCTATTTTGCTTCCCACGTCGGAAGCAACTTTGGTTATTAGGAACACATTTCCCAAGAATTCAAAGCTCCAGAAGCAACGGAGGCCTATTAAGACTAATTACACTCCTGTCCCTATTACGCACCTCCTCATCTTTGCTAACCATGTTTATCATCATCAGTTCATTAGCAGGTGACTCAGGGAATGCAAAGGATTGGCTTCCTATCTTACTCACTGGCTGCGTTCCAGGCCAGGCAGTTCCTCATTGCTTACCTGAGAGCAGCTCCCCTTCGGCTCCGTGGGTCTTACGCCTGAGTAGATGCACTTCAGCTCCCAATGCCAATCACATTTGCTTCGTTTAAGTCCCAGTAATTAAGTGTCAAAGAGGAACAAGCTGATCAGGAGTCCTGCAAACTGGGGTCTGCTATGGACAATCCCTGGGATGCCTTTGGGGCCTGAGAGGACTTTACATTCAGGGCAAGGAGGTCCTCACCTTCTGGGATCAGGAAATGTGGTTCTTCTTCTAGCGGAAGGCCTGGCTCCTGAATTGTACAGTGCGCTCGCACCATGCGTGGATGACTTTTACATGGCTTCCAGCCGCTTGGGGAGGAAAACAATGGCGCCACTCTGCACCACTCTGCCACATGCATGCGCCCCATTATTTCCTATGGGGCTCGAACATAGGCAGATTTTCCCTTACGGATCCCCCCGCATAAGGAGAGGGCCCACTCTATGTATTCATTGTGAAGTCGAAGGCTTTCATGGCCAGGATCCATAGATTTGGGTGGGTTTTTCAGGGTATTTGGCCATGTTCTAGAAGAGTTTATTCCTGACGCTTCGCCAGCATCTGTGGCTGGAATGGAAGAGAAGGCATTCTCAGGAAGAAGCTCTTCTAGAACATGATCTCATAGCCCCCAAAAGCCATGTACTCACTCTGGATTCAGAGGAACACAGAATAACACACTTGGAAGGAAACTGTGTCTTTAAAGACATGGTTTGCGCGGTTATTTCATGGTCGTAAGGGCTGTTTGGAAGAGACTGCCTCAGAGGGCGGTGGTCCTCCTTCCTTGTGTTTTCCTAAACGGAGGCTGGGTGGACATCTCTCAAGAGGGCTTTAGCTGCCGATTCCTGCGTTCCTGAAGGGGTTCAGAATAGATGCCCCGGGAGCCCTTCTGATTCTCCTAGTCTGTGATTCATCTGCGGAGGACGAGGGCAGAGCCTTCTTGGTGGCATCTCCCAAATTGTGGAAGTCCTTGCAAGAGAGGCTCCGCTGACTCCCATCGGCTTTGAAAACCACACTGTTCTCCAATTGCATTCTCAGTCCAGGACTTACTCTGTGCAAAATTTGGTTGTGTATTTGCTTAGCACAGAAAACAGCCCTTTTTCTGCTCAGAAAATAACATTTCTACACAAACAGCACTGTTTCCTACAAAGCAAATGCCATTTACTCTGCAAATCAGCCCCATGTGAAGCTTGCAAAGAATAAATCCCTTCCTTGCAACGTTTTCTTCCAACTTTGCAATTGTCCCAACGCAAAGATCTCTTCTTCCGTTCTTCAGGAAGATGCTGTTATCTCCTGACTCTCAAATTTAGCAAACGGTTAACATGCGCTGGGGAGTCTCTGTGTTTTCACACATTTGTGGGAAGCTTCACAGGCTCCTTGTAAACTTGTAAACACAGATACTTGGATGTCCTTTTTTGCTTCTTTGGGGAGCACTTCTTGTCGACGGCGGATGCTGGAGAATGGCATCAAGTCAAAGGCAGGGAGACCAGCAGCAGAGTCCTCTCTTCCCAACCTCCCCAACAGATCTTGAAAGGACAGATATGTGTTCACACTGGCGCATGAGAGAGCCAAAAACCAAAGGCAGCCAACCCATGTGTTCTTGCAAAGCATCCTCCTTCTTTGAACCCGAGTACGGATTCCAGTGCGCCTTACTAATGGCTTCCACATCTCCTTCCCTTCTCTGCCACATCTTTGCTGTTCTAGTTTTGGAAGCATCTTGCATCCCATAGATCCTCATTATCCTCCGTATGTTCATCGTCATTCGGGATGAATATTTCATGAGCAAACCCTTCCAAAGCTTTTCTCTTGGAGGAGAAGCGATGCGCATTGAAAGGGGGAGCAGAACGAAATTCAGGTTGTTGGGGAGGGAAAGAGAAGTGTATGAAAGATTGCTAAGGGGAGGGAAAAAGAAAGGAAGGAAGCTCACAAAGCTCCTGGAATAAATAGGTTGCCTTGTCTGCTTTCCACTATAAAAGATGTGAACATGGCAGGAAGCATGGATCAGAGCGCGGTTTCTTTGCGGGGCTTGTTTTCAAGAGCGTTTAGCTGCTGTTTCATGCGCATTCATCAGATGCTGATGTTCAAGAATTAGGCATACAAGGCCTTGACAGGCAGCAGAACCCTTCAAACCAAGTAGGAAAGTCTCAGCAACTCTTTCTGGTTGGCAGGAATAGTATGACAGGGAGAAATGTTTAAGACGCGGATGTTTCTTCAATGCCTGAGTAGTACCTGCCCTTTTGCCAAAGCAGACCTTCTCCCCAAGAGTCGCTCTATGTTCGCTGGCACTTCTGTTGCTGCAGCAAAATCCCTCTCATTTGATCTCGCTTCCCTGGAATCTCTCCCTCCGTTCCCCTTGAAATCAAAACCCCGGGTCAATGTAAACGCCTTGTCTAAACAGTGTCCCTCTTCCCCTGATCTTCTGATTATCCCAAGAGCTGAAATGGCCCAAGGCCACCGCTCCAAGGGAAAGCTGCCTTTCATTTTGGGCCACTTTATCACCTTTGCAAATCAGCTTCCCATATAAATAGATCTCCGGCAGCCTGAAGAGGTAACCCAAACCCGCCTCGGATAGCCATCCCTTGCAAAAATTTAGCCGGGGGTAGGAAAGGAAATCCTTAAGTCTCTAGAATAATTAAACAGCGACGGTCCTTGCATCCAGAGGGGAGAGGAGATGTGGATGCGTTTGGGTTAGCCATTTCTGCTTGGAGGCCAGATGGCCCAAATGGACTTCCCCCTGGACTTCATGGACCCCTTTGGAGAATCCAACCCAAAGTGGGGAGGCAGAGGAGAGAAGGTCCTTCTTGGCTGTCTCACTCCATCATATGGTCCCCAGGAACAGGTCTCCTAATAATAATAATAATAATAATAGACTTTATTTGTATACCGCTCTTCCGGAACGATCAAAGCGGTTCACAGAGTCTTTAAAAAACACACATCATAAAAACACGTATCATAAAATATCTATACAGTTAAATACCAGTAAAAACCAAAGCAGCATATAAAACAAACACAAACATGGAATCTGTCGATTAGCCATTTCTATCAGAGGAAACGTTCTCTATAAAGAGTCCGGAGGATATGCTCACCGGAAGAGGTGGGTCTTTAAAGCCTTTCTGAAGGCATCCAGAGTAGAATTCATCCGACGCTCTTCTGGAAGTTTATTCCAGTACATTGGTGCGGCCGATGTCAATGCTCTCTGGTGAGTTGCTGCCAATCTCACCTTAGGATGTACTAGGAAGTTTTCCCCGATGTTCTGAGAGTGCGGGGCGGACTATATGGGGAGAGGCGCTCCCTCAAGTAACTCGGCCCCAGACATATAGGGCTTTATAGGTGATAACCAACACTTTGTATTGAGCCTGGAAGCTAATAGGCAGCCAGTGAAGAGATCTTAATACCGGTGTTATAGGGTCCGACCTGGAAGTTCCAGCGACCAATCTGGCTGCAGCATTTTGAAATAGCTGAAGCTTCCGAATCTGGTACAAAGGTAGCCCCATGTAGAGCGCATTGGAGAAATCTAACCAAGAGGTTACTAGTGCGTGTACCACAGTTTCAAGGTCCTTTTGGTCCAGACCGGGACGCAGTTGGCGTATCGGCCGAAGCTGGTACCAAGCACTCCTGGCCATCGCATCCACTTGAGATGATAACTGTAAGGATGAGTCCAGGACCACTCTCAAACTGCGGACGTTGTCCTTTAGGGGAAGTGTGACCCCGTCCAGGACTGGATGGCAAATCTCCCTGTCTGGTCTTGGGGTACCTATCACAAGTACCTCTGTTTTCTCTGGATTCAGCTTGAGTTTGTTTTCCCTCATCCTAATGCAAATGTGGGAGAAGTCAGTCCTGTTGGCCTCATGAAGCTCCTGGGCCCTACTTATTTCCTATGCTCCTTCCCCTGGTCCCCAAAAGCCTCCTAAACTTCCCATTACAAATAGCTCTTCCCTTATGGATGGCGTTGTCTAGGCATATGCAGCTCCTCCAGAAAGATGCTATGGCCAACCTCTTTGACCACAGAATAGTGTTGGAGGACCTAGAGATTCCTAGAGAGGTGTTTTCTCAGGTATAAAAACTAGTGGGGTTTTTTGTGTTAGTGGTTTTCCTACTTTCAAAGGGGTCCTGAGCAACTGACCCCAGGGACTGGGTTTGGTTTGTTGGTTGGTTTCCTTTAGGAAAGCTGTAGATTCCCTTTTGCAGCATGGCTTGATCTGAGCAGGACCAGCCTCTGCGTTGTCCTTTGGGCATGGAGCATGTTAAGGAAATGCACCCCTTTTAATGCAATTATTTTATTGCCTCATTGCCTTTCTTCCTCCTCTTATCCCAGTGCCTGGGAAAGTTACTTTTTTTGTACCCCTGACCCCCAGAATCCTCCAGCCATCATGCTCACTTTTGTCAGCCCATGCTTCTTGTTCTGACTCTGTGCGCTTCTTTCTCAGCTGGCCTTCTCCCTTCTCCATGGAGAAAGCCCTGGGAATGTGGGTTTCTGTTTTGCATTATGGCTTTGCTCTCCTCCCCGCTAAGCCTGGCACACAGAAGAGCGCCTGGAAGACAATAACGGAGGGAGCTGCATCGGTCGAGATGGGAAGCGATTGAGACAACAAGATGAGTTCAGCAGAGATGGGATCGAGAGCGCAGGAATCTTGGAAGCCGTCCCAAGATGGCAGCAGGCATCCAGAGAGGAAACAGGAAGCGAAAGGGAGAGTCGGGGGCCAAGGGCAGCCCAGGGGTCTGGAGGTCGGGGAGCAAAGGTCTAGTCCAAGAGGATGGGGCAGCAAAGGAGCTGAGGGGTTTTGCAGCAACACCTGCGGAGCCATGCAACCCATTTGGGGCCAAGAGGAACCTGAGGTCCACCTTTGATGGCACATGAGCATATGCGCCTTGGACACAGGGCTCTTCATCCACAAACAGCCCCGAATCAGAGTTGGTGGATGCAACACAGCCAAATTCTCTGCTCCAAATCTTGCTTTTCCATGAGATGGCTGCCCTTCCCTCAGGGATGTAGCGGGGGGGGGTTCTTGGGGTCCGGACCCCCCCTTCCATTAGAAAAATGAATGGTGCGTGCTGCTGCGCCGCCGCACCCAAGCCCCATTATAATGGTGGCACTTAGTCTGGACCCCCCCCCCCTTCCTAAAATCCTGGCTACTTCCTTGCTTCCCTGCCATGCAACAGGAGGGAGATAATTGCCCAACTCAAACTACTACTACTACTACTACTACTACTTAGGATTTCTATCCTGCCTTTTCCCCAAAACTGGGGCTCAAGGTGGCTTACAATTTAAAAAATAATACAGCTAAGAATGTGCAAAAAAAAAAAGAGGTGAATATTAAAATGGGATTGAGATTTCCTGGATGGCAGAATAAAGGGGTTGGACTGGATCAGGGCCCTTGCGGTCTCTTCCAACTCTACGACTCTATGATTCTGAGACTGACAATATTCAGATGGTTTCAAAGTAGACTTAGAATATAACATACCATTAAAAGATAAAAAGCAACTAAAACAGTTCACATTACAAATACACCTGAATGAATGAAACAGAAGTCTTTACCTGGGCATTACCTCTTTGGCAGATCATTTGGGTGTCAGAGGCTGAAATAACACGGAAAGAATAAGGAGACGGTTGATGTGGCACAAAAAAGGAGAGCAGCTTGGCATGTTTCAATCTCCCTGGGGAGGCAACAGGCTGAAAGTATGCCTAAATAGGGTTACTGTACACAGAAAGACTGGAGCATTTTGGAAAGGCTGTATCAATGCTAAACTTGGTGGCAGCCATCCAAGTAGGGATCCTTTGCAAATGCATGTCTGTCTTCTTGTTCAGGTTCCTCTCCAGGTGTGAAGAGCCTTACAGCAAACCTTGTGAGGGTCTTTTCCTTACTCCAACCCCTTCAACCCCTCGGCTATTCCTCCTAAGCAAGACCCTCCAAATCCAGCCCTGGGTCCATTCGGGACGGAGGGCTGGACATGAAAGGCAATGTAAATCCCAGATCTTTGCCCAGCGCACGCCGCGTTCCCTCGCAAGCGCCGGCGAGGTTAATGATAATTTAACTAACCGCTCTCCGTCAGCATTGATGTTTCCTGTCAGCACCAAGTAGGGACTCAGTGTGAGAAATGTGAGTCGTCTTATCAAAACTTAATTCCCTTTCCTTCAGATGTTTCCCCAGAGCAGGTACCTCTGCATTTATTACCCAAATTCACTTTAGGCAAAAATTTAATGAAACGTCTCCTTCCTTCTTTCCTTCCTTCCTTCCTTCTGCCAAGTGCAAAGATTGCAGCGGCCGCCTCTGTCTAGACGCCATTTATTCCTCTACTTCTGAGGTTCACAGAAGCAGAGGAGCTTCAAAGAAGGGGAGCCCAGAGTCATGCGCTTCCAGAGCCCCTTTCTCTTCCATATCCATCGCTGGAGAGAAAACGGCGACAGATCTGCCTTCACTTGGAAAGACTGACAACCACCGGAGACGAAACTTTAAAGATGCAGCTGGCAACTACATTTTGGAAAACTTACTCTAGAGAATGTGCAAAGGGCCCAGAATGCATGAGGATCCTCAAATGGGGAGGGCTAGATAGATAGATAGATAGATAGAGTAGATCATACCTTGACCTTCAGCCTAAAGGCTCCCAGGACACAAGCCAGATCACTTCCTTAGCCCCGCAATATCTAATGCCCATAAGTGACCTATTTTATAGGCTTCAATGGTTAAATGGTTAAAATGCCTTCTATCCGCATGCGCACACATCTGGATTGAGCAACCAGGGCTTACTCTACTGTAAGAAAGGAGATAAGCCATAGCTGCTAGCTATGGTTCACATCCTAAATCATACTTTCATGGTGCAAATCTACCCTTAAACGGTGCTGTGCCAGCCGCCAATAACCCCGTAGTGCTATGGGGAGCAATGCACAGTGGCTGCTTCTGCAACCCTAGAGCATCAAGAGGAATAGCTACACATCTTCCAGAAATGAACAACTGCATGGCTAGCATCCCAACCAGAGGAGACCCTTTAATAACAGACTGGGGCACCGACTGATGCAATAAAAGGGCAAGAGCAGAGATTCCACCAAAATACCAGGCAGGCCTTTTTTACTGTAAGACTCTTTTGGCCATGGAATAGCCTGCCTCAGATGGACTCTCTGTCTTGGAAGGCATCTTCCAGAAGGGCTTGAGTTGCCTATTCCTGGATGGCAGAAAGGGGTTGGTCTGTTGCCTTTATGGTCCTTTCCAACTCTAGGTCTCTATGATTCCATGAATAAATGCTCCTCCTCTAGTCAAGACTAGCAATGGAGCCGAGGGCCATATGGAATGACTATACAGATGGAACTCCACTTGCGCATCTATAAATTGAATGTGGTCATTGCCTATTTTTGATTTTAAAGTACATCCACATGTGTAAGGGAGCCGATCCATGCGCAAGGGAATTCCAGCCATAAGTCTTTAAAGCGTTGTCTGTTTTGACCCTCAAAGTCTTGGGTTCTCTATCATCCCTAAACAGCCTTCATCACACAGTGTGTGTGTGTGTGGTGTGTGTGTGTGAGACACAGCTGGAATAAACGACTGCTGCCTATCCTTCATCTTTTGCACATCGCAGGTGTCAACTTGAAAGCCGAGAGATGTTCAGTAAGGAATGCGAAGTCCTTTTTTAAGAAGACGTGTTGGGAACGGGGTTGGATTAATCACGCCACAGAGGTGTCCCCAGACAGTCGCAACGACCGGCCGGCCGGATCCTCCGCCGGCGCATCCAGATGTTCTTCCGTCCTCCCTCTCCTTTCTCCCCGGTTGCGTTCTTTGGACTCAATGGTGCCGCTGCCGCCGCCGCCGCCGCCTCCCTCTTTCCCCCTGGACTGCTTCTCATTTTTTCGTGGTCTTCCTTTGTTTATCCTTGGCAGTTCATTTCTTGTGTGCGTGTTTGTTTTTTGTGGTGCATTAACTATGTCATGTTTGAAAACAAAAAGGTCTAGTTACTAATGGAAGACATGCCGACATGGGCTCACACCGGCCGGCGGGTGTGCTTTCGATTAAGGCCACATGCCGCGCTGACTAGAATCCGGCCCTGATGAAATTTGTCAAGATAATCCAATTGGGACTCCAGTTACCTGGTATGTTTCTTCCTGCCTTCATCCACCCACAGGCATTGCTGGGGCTTGCGGCAGACTGAATGGGCGCATTGGTTTTGTTTGGCGCTTGGTCACTCAGCATTAAGGATCCATCAGACTTATGGAGTCCACAGTAGAGGGAGGCGTGAAGACGTGGGTGGTGTGGAAATAGATACCAAAAGGTACTTTGGGATGCCCAAGGAGATAATAACATGCAGTTTCTAAGACTGGACAGAACCCTGTTGTGCCATGTACATACGCATTTTTCCTTATGTGGTTGTACATTTGGCACCATTGTGCAATGGACATGTTCATGGTTGCAGGAGCAGAGTTCAACCACTTTGAATAGACCTAAAACTGTTTGTTATTGCTGCTCCAGTTACAACAATGGCATTGTCTGAATTGACTGGGTTAACTGATGTTGGTTCAATGGGTCTACTCTAGTTGGGACTCGCCAACAGGATTCAAGCCATGCGGTTGCGCATTCTTGGATGGTGCACATCAATTCCTCAGTGCCTCCAATGCTCCACTTAATTCACTGGCTTTGCAGAGACAGCCACCGTTGCCTTCCTGGATGCACAACCGGACAACAATGAGACACACCAACGGTTGTGCAGTGCTGGTGTTCAGCAGAAGGGTAGTGCAGAGCAAGGTCCGTGTAACTATGGGCGGGTGGTAGATTTACACTGTGTAAACACAATGGGGGATTCAGCTAACATTTTTATTTCCTCTTCCACTAAAAATGCAGAGATAGACACTTATTAAAGAGAGGGCACAAAATGCGAGGAGCGACGGTGCTTACCCTGGATCCCTAGAACAACAATAAGGCGGGCTGCTCTTATTCTTGGAGGATCTGCTCTTTCTAAATTAGAGTCTCTGTGGTTCATGGATGTGTTCTAAATCTGAAAACCAGAACTGCGCATGCTCCAGAGAGGGGGGTCTGGCATGTGGCCCCCATGAAGAACCATTAATGTATTGAGGAATTTACAGCCCCCTCCCCACTTGAGTGTTTGGCATGAAAGGAATATTGATTTTTCAAAGGTAGGTTTCATGCCTCTTCCATTTTAAAAGGGCAAATAAAGGCAAAGCCAGGAGGTCCCAGAGGTAGACAGTGGGCCCCAGGGCCAGCCATACTTGCCCATTCTTGCCCTTGAGTATAATAGGGCCATCATGTTTGGAATGGGAAAGCCTAGGAAACCCACATGGCGGGTGGCTTGGGACTCTGACCCAAGAAGATTTGCCCAGAGAGGGAGACATTGAGCCTCTTCCGGAGATGACTTGGGTGCCAACCCAACGAAGGCCCCGAAGGGAATGAGCTTCAAAGGCAAGAGCCGGTTCCCTGAGTTTCCACTCCTTGCATCTCCAGCTGCCTCCTGCCAGAGTCTGTCTGAGTCTTTCATGATGATAAATGTCAGGCCAGAAGCCATTCCTCAGGCATTACACACAGATTTATTTTACTCTAAGTGTTTTCCCCCGCACTTTTGATGATTTGCTTTGAGCTCAGGAAGAAAATGAAAGAGATGGGAAGGCAACGCGGGGAGAAATCGCTCCCGTTTTTGGGCAGCCTTCCAAATTTCTCCAAGGTGTACAGACAAAGACTCTGTGTGTGTGTGTGTGTGTGTGTGTGTGTGTAGGGGCTGGAATGGAAAAGGGTGTGTATCTGTGTGTATCTCTCTGTGTGTGTGTGTGTGTGTGTTTGGAATCCAGAAATGCCATTCTCTCAGAGTTAAAGCGTTGGCTTTGGGAATGAATGGCGGAGGAGGAGGGGGCCGGGGCCGGAGGGGGAGGCCAGCTTTGGAAGCATTCTCTGTCCCCAAAACGATGGGATTGGAATGTGAGGATAGCAACCCACTTGGGGACAAAGCTGGAACAAAGAGCGGCGGGTTGCATTTTTGCAGCCTCCACTGTACAAGAGCGTGACACCCGTGGCGAAGGGGAGCAGAGGAACGCTCGCTCCGTGGGTGAGCGCCGTCTTTGTCGCAGGGACAAAACAGGCAGATTTCTTTCCCACCAGGAAGGCTCTATGGAGTCAGAAAGCCAGAAAGCAGGAGACCCAGATCAGAAACTGGGGGTGCATTGCTTGGAGAGATGGAGACCTCCGTGTCGGGAGGCTTTCCATTACCATCATCACCATGATGGATGGTTGCGATCCTGTTGGTCTACTAGCATCTGAGTTCCCCAACACACGCAGTTTTATTGCTCTGGCCATTTTGTGCAACAGAGGTAATCCAGTTCACAGGTGCATGAATGGAAGCTCACATTTCACATTCCCACCAAATGGAGCCGTGGGGGTGGTCAAGTGGCATGAAAACCCAAGGGAGGAAAAAAGCACCTCCAAGACCCAAAACAAAGGGAGAAAACATACAGGAGAATACTGTCCCTCAAATAACACTGGAGCCAACACTTTGATTTTTTATTTCCTTCTCAAGAAATTATGAACATGCGCAAAGTACCTTGTCTCCATTGGAGGGCAAATGGTAATTTAAACACAACAACAAGGTGTTCGGACATAGATAGAATGCCTTTTCCTTCCGATAAGGTCTGTCTTTGGTCCAAAACAGACTACAGAAATAACCCAAGCGTTTTGGGATCTGACTTATCCTTCTCTGTCAGAGAGGTCTGGTGCCACAATAAAATGCATTTCCCAGGATTCCCTAGCACTGAGCCAAACTGGATCATGTTTTTGCCTTTGCCTTTGACCTGAGTTCCTGACCTTTTCCCACTGAGGATAAGAAGAAGTCCTTCTTGTAGGCTACTCTTCTTGAAAGCTGACTAATGCAACCCTTTCCATATTCCAGATTGTCATTAACTGCCTTGCAGATGCCATTCTAGCTGGCCCAGCAAAACCTTAGGTAGAGAGCAAGAGCATGAACCACTGGAACCGGTGAAGCGATGAGCCCCTGGGCATGCGCAGACTGTCTCCCTCCTCCCTCTTCACCAGAAGCATCTCTTGTTTTGGGAGGCACCAGAACGACCTCCTGATTTTGGAACATATTGGGCCTCAAAAGGGTTGCGATACGCAGCCGTTCCCTTCGGCCGGCCATCGCCCAAATCTCCCAAATGGTCATTAGTGTGAGAAATGCTGTTTATGGAGCCTCATCAGCTCTTTCAAAGCTATACAAGGTTAAATAAAACAGATCGCAAAGCCAGACAAAGGGAAGAACAATGGAATGGGAGGAGCGGAGGGGGAGGAAGGAGATCCCAAAAAGGATGCAAGACGAACAAAGGCCAACACAATTTTACACACACACACAACTATATATATGTGTGTGTGTGTGTGTGTGCAGAACTAGTGCCCCTCATCCCATCAGACTGGCACATGCCACAAGGAGAAGAAGTTAGGAGTCTGGCGGAGACTGATGTTCATTGACATCCTACATTGTCCTTGTGTAGCATAAACCTGTGTAACATCTGACCACAGAGTCAGATGATGGTTGGGTTGTGCCACCCTTCATTGGGACACTGAAATTATGCAACTGGTTTGGTGTGCCTTTCAATATCATTTCCTGCACAGAAAACGCTGGTTCCTGTACAGAAATTGCTGCTTTCTGCAGAACTACAACAACAACAACAACAACAACAACATGCACATTTTGCACAGAGTGCAAATATTCATAATGTTTTCTATATGAGCAAGATATTTTGTTATGTGCAGAAGTGTTACCTTCCATGCAGAAAATGCTTCATCCTATGCAAAACAACTGCAGGGAACCTTTGTGCTTAGTGACTCCCAAATGGCAAAGATTGGTGCCAGTCCAGGTTTCTTCTTGTGCGGCTGTCCCATGGCTTTCAACTATTTCTTTCCATCTCTACCTTGGCGATGCCTTAATGGCCGTGTGCCTGGCACTAGTCACAGAACCAGCCCTTTCTTGGCCATCTCCCGCCTTTTGCTAGCCACCCCCGGAGTGGACAACCTCACTCTTTGGAGGTCTTCAAACAGCGGTTGGATGGTCATCTTTTAAGAGCACTTTATCTCTGCATTCCTGCATGGCATGATTCTGTGAGAAGAGATGTCACTTAAACCTTAGGAAGGACTATTTGACTGCAAGAGCTGGAAAGGATGAGTATTGGCTTCTTGGTCTTTGAAGGACTTTAAACAAAGGCTGGATGGTCATCTTTTAGGAGTGCTTTAGTTCTGGGTCCCTTCATGGCAGGAAAGGATTGGATTGGATGGCCCTTGCACAGTCACTGCCGACTGTTGTCATCATCATCATCATCATCATCATCATCATCATCATCATCATCATCATCATCATTATCATCATCATCATCATCATCGGCTTGGTTCCTTTCTGGTTCATTGTCAGAAACCACTGTTTGTTGTCACTCTGTCTCTTTGCCCCATGCCCCCCATCTCTGTCTAGGGAAGGCTTGACTGCAGCTACACTCTCAATACACCCCCAACACACACACACACACACACCACACACACACCACACACACACACTCCCTGCATCTGCTGACACTTTCCCATTACCTGCTGCTGCTGCCAAAAGCCCAGGATGAGTGAGAGGGAGCGAGAGAGCCAGAGGGCTTTGTGTGTGACGCGAAGGAGATAAGGCTCCTCTCATGTTACTCCTCCAGCCAGGCTTGCTGTGACCCGATAGCGTTTACACCGATTGCCACATAAAGAGCCCCCTTCAGAAGGGCTTCTGCTCCTGGCCCTCCCACCCCACTGGCCCCTATGGCCTCCCCCTTCATGCCCATGGACCCCATCCCTCCTTCTCCTCTGGCTTCTCTTTCTGGGGGGCTTCCCATCCCAAGGGGTCCGGAGACACAGGAGCTCCTTTGAAGGCCCCCATGCCCCCCTGGCTCTCCTCTGGCACCTTTCCCACCAAAGTTTCAAATCACACCGGATAATATTCTCCGCGCTCCATTGTGGAGGGAAAATAGCTGCCTCTTTTGACACAACACCCAACACCTTGGCCTGGTATCTGGATATTTATAGGGCGGCAAGGAGGGCTCCGGAGGGGTCCTTGGGAAGACGCAGGGGGAGGATGGGGATTTATTGGAGGAGTGGAAAGAAGAGGGCTGGTTTAGTTTCATGCGCGGGTCACGCAGGCGGCTGGAGAAACGATGGCGGCGGCTATTATTTTATCGGTTCAGACTTGCTCTTGCGACTGCTCAGCTTCAGGGATCCATTTTCTTAATGGCCCTTCTTCTGGTTGCTGTTGCTTAATTGGCCCTTTCAAACATTTGTCCATGTTGGACAAGCCGTCGAAGCTGTGAAATTGGTAACCCTCCAACTTCTTTTCCATCGGCTGCTTCTTATTCTGCTGCTGTTGTTGCAGTGGTTTCCCCCTTCTGCGGAAGATAAATATTTCGGTCCAGAAGATAAATCCTGGCGGAGATCCCAGAAGGCGCCCTTCTTCCCAGGAAGAGGACAAAGCCTGGTGTTTGGGGCTGTCTTCTCTGGCATCCTTTTCTGGTCCTAGAGAAGCAAATGCAAGAGATGGGCAAAGCAGAAGCACCGAGGCAGATGACCTGGTCGCTGAGCAAAGGGAGGAAGGAGAAAGAAAGAGAGAGGGAGAAGGACTGAGAGCATGTGCAATCCATGGATGCTATCTATAGGGGCCAATGGGTGAAATGCAAAGTGGGGGTCAGGAACAAAGAGAAATAAACCAAAGAGAGCTCCTACCTGGATCTGTTTGCCAGGACTTTAAAGACCAAGAGAAAGGCAGATGCAGCATTCACCAATGTTGGCATCTCACGCATAAGTTACTTCCCTTACACACAAAGTGTTTTGGGCCATTGTGCGACGTATGCATCTGATTTATGTTGCATGAGCAGAATTCTGCAAATGTCGCCATTTTAGACTAGCTTCAGTCCAACTAGATCTATTGAACGAACTGGACTTACCTATGTGTTGGCTCACCATTCAACAATGCACTCAACAGGTCAACTCTAATTGGGATTAACCAATGGGATTCAAGCCATGCAGTTGCACATTCTTGGGTGGTGCACAACACTTTGCCAGTGCCTTCAACTGATTCCCAGGGATTGCAGAAACAGCCCCTGCGCATGACTCTCCATTGCACAAGGCGAACGCCACCAGGCACATCGATCAAATTTGTCCATTCTAGCTGGGACCAACCCAGCTGAAGAAACTGAGCATGGATTCAGTCTTCACAGTCTTGTGCAAGCTTGACTGGCGCATAACTCTTTTCCAGTGCCTTCAGTGTTGTACTAGGTTCCTTGGGATTGTGGAAGCAATCCTTGCACATTGCTCCCTATGGCACAAGGGAAAGCAATGCGGGACAAAACATTGTTGATATTCAGAAGTAGGTTGGAGTAGTGCAACCATCAAATACATGCGCAGGAGTCAAAAGTATATTTTGGAAAACGTCTTTTAGCCCTTGTGGAGAAATGCCGACATGGAGAAAAATGTGGAAGGCAGTGAATGCGTTAGGAAAAGTATGCACTCCACATTTCCATGCAGGAAGATAAAACCAAGCCTCGCCGTTCAATAGGAAAAGAAAGGTTGGATGAAAATGCATTTGGGATTTGGAGAAATACAATGAAATTGAGACCGAGGAGTTTTTCCATCCCTGCTGCCTGCTGGGTTCTGTATTCATCCGAAGCCTGCCTTGCGCAGAGTTCTTTTCGGTTAAGGATGAAAGAGAAATCCATCATTGTCTTTCGATAGGATACTCAGAGAGCAAAAACGAACCTTGCTTTACTCCATGCTCAATGCTGAGTTTGGCATTACTAGCGACATCAAGCCAACGGATGAGGCCTCCAAGGGACCCATCAGACGCCAGCGTCATTTCTATTCATTACTGTTTTAATTGAGAAGTTGATGGACAGACACCAGAGACGATGGGAACCAAAGAGGGGAGCATGAAAGGGCACATGGAGATACGTCACTCTCTTGTACAAACCACAACACTTCTATTACAAGGAGTCCCTGAACACCAAGATTCACTTTCGGAAGTACCTGACGGAAATGCTGCGTTTTGCGATGAGTCACACACAAAGCGGTTCACAATGAGCCACTGACAACTGCGTGACAACAGGGTTTCGTTACACAACCACACAAACCTCAACATGGCACTCAGCTTTTGAAACTGCTGCTTTAGCTCTTTTCACATTCTTGGAGAGCACCCTTATTTGCCTTTTTCAATGGCAGAATCTAAACCTAGACAAATCATAATATTTTTGTGTGTGGGGGGGGGGAACCTCCTCTTGTCCATCACAGAGTGTGTGTGTGTGTGTGTGTGTGTGTGTGTGTGTGTGTTCTATTTTGGACAAGCTCTTTGGAGAAGCTGAGGGTAGAGAAATGTGTTGCTGCGATCTTAATCGGGGAGAGAAAGACTAAGAGCAAGCAATTCCCGGTCAGGCTCCGCTGGCTCTGGCATTTCATTGTTCTTCTGAAACTCCCCTGTTGCTTCCCTCTCTCAAATAACACGAGAGAAACAGAAAACAAGCCAATCTGACACAAGAAAAGGCAATGTTTTTGCATTCTCAGAGGAAGAAAAGGAAGGAGGAGGGAAGGATGGGCACGAAACCCAGAGAGCGGCATCACGGACTCCCCAGGGCTGCCATCTATCACTATTTGGGCCTCTCCTGCCAGACTGGGATGCAGGCAGAAAAGCCGTGATCAATTCCTCCCCAATTTGACCAAAGGAAAGAAGCACCTGAGCCCCTATCAGTCTCCATCAAAGAGGAACAGGTCCATTTCAATAGCTGCTCAAAGCGGTGGTCTCTGGACTATTGGCAGCCATTGGCATCCTGAACTCAAATTCTGGAGCTCCAGTGATATTTGAATGGCCTGACATAGGTAGCCTGGTTCCTGAATTTTGCTCATAGGTAGCATATATGTCTGGGGTTTTCTCATGAGTAAGGTATGAGTAGCCTTTTCAGACGCAAACCCCAATGGCCAGCGCAGAGGGTGACTGAATCATGCTCAGTGTTGCTTCAGTGCAACAACAGAGTCTCCCTCCACCTCCAAATATGCAACTTGTGAGCGATTTTTGAAGAATGCGCATCGACTTAGGCTTCATTGTGTTGTTGTTTTCAAAGACACAACAAGGCCTGGTCTAAAGCCTCTTCCCAGAGGAATCTCATAATCCCGCTCTGGCAAGGATTGTAAATAATCCCGGCCCACGTAACACAGCTGCCTAATAAGAACAAGTGGCAATTAATCACAGTCCTGTTGTGCTCTTTGCTTCCTGGCTGTGGCTTTTTTGAAGCCTCAAAAGAGGCAGCCTTGGAGAGCCTCCCTTCCTCGCCTTTCTGCTTCGGATCATCATCGCAATGCATTGTATAAAAGCAGAAGATGATTCTGTCGGAAGAAAGAGAACTAGTGAGGCAGAGAGAGACACTGCAGAAAGGGAAGGACAGCTTGCTTTGGGGCTTCACATGTGGATTCTGGGAACTGGAGTCCAGATCTGGGTTTGCCATTTGGAAGGCTTCTTCTCTATCTGGGCCTAAGCTCCTTTTCAGGCATCTTTAGAGCCAGAAATGCTCCCCTGAAGTCCTTGGGGAGGAAGGCTGGGCATCTTGCAGAGTCCATTAGAAAGAGGATGGGAAAGCCACTTCTCCCACAAATCTGCCAGTGCCAACTGGTTTTCAGAAAGCAACGAGGGACCGTTCTCATCCATGACACGAAGGGCTGATGATCAAGAAGTAGCTATTAACACATTTGTCTTCTAACTGCCTAAATACCAAGTGAAAGGAGAGATTTCAGTTAATCCTGACACATCTTTCTCTGTAAAAATAGCATCCTGTCCACATTCGAAATTACATGATACACACGTTCTTATCTATATGAAGGGCCTCCAAAATCCTCCAAAATCCAGGATTATTCTTTTTTGGACTTCTCATCCAATCTATACAAAAGCAAAAGTGTTCCAACTTTCAAAAAGTGTGAATGTTCCCCAAGGAGGCCAATCGCCAAGCTCAGGCTAGAGACCTAAAGCTAAGAATGGTATGAGGGACTAGCGTCCATGTCCCAGAAGACCTTCTTGAACCCAAAGACCTCATCCATGCAGATACCAGCTGCGTAACAAGAGATTTCCAACCAGCAACTAGGTCTTCCTTCCAAAGTGTGACCCGCTCTCCAAAAGCCCGTCCTTCCAGCTCCAAGGGCTGTTGTTTCCCTGGCAGCAGAATGCAGAAAAGAGGAATCTGGAAGCTAAATAAATTGTGAAGGGATGGAATAATTGCACTCGGGGCATTTGGTTTTACGATGAAGAATTATCTTGGCCCAAACATAAATCCAAAGAGAAGAGAGGAAGAACTGCTCAGGTGACCTTTTCACAAAGCAATGCAGTGTGGCTCTGGCTGATGGATGGGGCTCAGCGTCAGCACAAAGGAAAGTCAGCGAAAGGCCACCTGGCTTTGCCAAAACAACAGCAGGAGCAAGAGCAAGAGGAAGAGGAGGAGGAAGGGTCTTGTCACACCAAAGGCAGACTGAGAGGCCTCTCCTTGTGAGCCCTTCCAACTGGACCTGGCTGGAGGCAGATTGGCATCCAGAAACCAACAGTAGATCTGCCGGGAAGACAGACTCCCAAGAAACGTCTTCCCTTTACACAAGTGAAGAGATGGGCTGCTTCTTGGTGACTCACAGACACACACCGAAGTCCACCTTACGCTTGCATATGCCGGAAGTTGGTATTCTCTTCCTCCCTCTACAATGTCCAAAGCCCCTCCTCATCACTGTGCTGTGGTTTGTTGTTGTTATCCACCCTTGACTCATGGCAACCCTATGGATGTGGTAGCCCTTCCTTAAGGCCATCTGTGGCTGTTGGAGAGACCATGCGTCCGGCTATTTCTGGCCATAGACCAATGACACCATCCAGCAAGACCTCCAGAGGTCTGCAGCCGTTCTTGGCCAATGATGTCCTGAGTCTGTCTAGGGCAACAGACCTTTCTCCAGTCCCATCCCATCACTTTCCATCAGCCAATGAATGGCCATGGGGATGGGGAGCTATCATGTCATAAAGGTGAGTCCTAGAGAAGCCATAGCAGAGGTCCACTCATGGGTCTCTTATGCGACGCTCAACCTTGTGGGATTTCAGACTATGCTGAGAGCTTCCTTCTCCTGAGCTCTTCATGGGATAAGATGCCCAGGCTGTCTTGGGATTAGTATAGAAATGGGGTGGCTTCTGTTTTATGCATCTGCTTGTGTCAGTACCATCCATCTTAGCTGCCAATTCAGTTGAGGTTACTCAAGTGGCACAGAGGTTGTATTAAGGGTGTATGGCAAGAAAAGGCCCCAAGGCACCTATGGGGAATGCACTTCGGTCCTACATGTGTCCCTCCAGAGCTCTCTTAAGCCAGACCCGGTCTCTCTCCCTCCGAATCCCCTCCGCATGGCGCATCCGGAGTGCTATGCGTCGGAGAGTGTGTGGGGCAGGGCAGCTCCAGGATGATTGAGAAGGGCTTGATCGGTGCCCATATGTTTCCTATTGGGGCCATTAAAGTCTCCAGCATTAGGAATGCTCCCCAGCCACAGTGTGAATCCTTAATCGGAAACATCCCTGGCTGTACATGGGGTGTTCCCAGCGAAGATGCCAGGAATCTGAAAGGGATTGTCTTGTCGTTTTAGTGAGGGAATGGGGTAGGTGGGGGTCTCCATGAAGCAGGGGGTCAATGGGATTGAGAAAGCCTAAGTTGGAGGGTGAACTCTCTCCTTTTCGGACAGTTCTGTCAACTGTCTGAGGGCTTCATGGTCAGATAACTTTGGTGCGGATCCTACTGGTGACAAACACATGTGTGTCTCAGTGTTGTGTGTGTCTATTAGTCTTAGGGAAGGGAGGAAAAGTGACCAGACAGAGGCCATCCTGGCTGCACTGAAGCTGGGGAAGAGAAAGGAGTGCGCTCTCCCAGGACACCCATTTCTCTTCCCTGGGCTGCTGCCACCGTCTTTCTTCCCATAATCCCCCGGCCAAGGCTAGAATGATGAATAATATTGGGGTGAAAAATGGTTGCAATGCATGCTTCTTGAGCGTTGCCAAACCCTGATGAGAAGAATCCTGGACTGGAGAGAATCTTCACAGTTTGGGAAGTGTTCTGTACAAAATTCACAAGTAGTTGCTCTGGGCAGAAAATGCTGCTCAAGACGTTGAATCCGTACACAGAGTTGTGGAGTTGCAAGGGGCAGCAAGGGCCATCGCTTCCAATCCTCTGCCTGTGTAGGAAATGCACAACTCTGGCACCTCCAAGAGTTGGCCAAACAACCTCTGTTTAGGAACCCGAAAAGGAGAGAGTTCACCATCTTCTTAAGCAGCTCATTCCACTCTCAAACAGTTATTGCCATGGTCCTTCCCAATGTTTACCTGGAATCTCTTTTCTTGCCATTTGAATCCATTGGTTCAGGTCAAGACAAGCCCCTCCATCGTCCACCTGACAGGCTTTTGGGTATTAAAAGATGGGCATTGCTTCCTCTTTCATTCTGGAGGATCCTTCTTTTCCCAGCCTTTCGCCGCAATGGAGGCCTCTGCTGCATTTAACCAGGCGACATTTGCTGAGCGATTGGAGAACCCCAAGTACCTCTCTCTAAGTGGGAAGCGTTATCTGGGCTGTTATACTACTACCTTGGATCCTCTTCCTGCTTCTTCATTCTCTTAAAAACAGTAATAATAAAAGCCTCCAGGGTATTAAAAAAGAAAAACCCAGAAGCTCAGCAACTGTATTTTATTTTACTTAAATGTGACACGAACGCACAAACGTCTGGTGCCTCCGAAAGATAATGGCTGGATTGACAGCGGCGGAGGAGGCTGGATGGAGGGATTTGTCAAGTCGCACAAGGAAGGTTTGAAGTGTGTGCGGCTGTGTTTGTGTGTGTTTCCCCCCCTAAAAGTGCCATTGCAGCTGAAGTTCAAGGTTCTTGTTCAGGAGGAACAGTTTTGGAGCTAAGAGAAGGGAGGCCCTGGGAACATCCAGCCATTGCCAGAAACAGAGTTCGGGGAACATCTTTGCGTGGAGATCTATCTGAAGTGTGTTTTACAATAACTCTCCAGACTATTTCACAAAAAGCAAATAGCAAAAATAGAAAAATACTAGAGGTGATATGCAATTTAAAAATGTTAACTTAAACATTTACTTTTGCAGCCCCCCCCCCCCTTCCTCCCTGCCCCAGTCCCCCCCTTCCCCCCCCAAAAGCACCGTTCGTTCCGCCTTTCTGCAGCCCCAGATTTCCCCGGCTCTTTCTTTCCTCTCCCCTTTCTTCCCCCCCTTTTTTTGCATGTTTGTATTTTTGTTTTTAAAAAAGCATTTTAGGCAACAAAACGTAAAACAAAAGCAGATGTGACAATGAATATTTATCTTCGGCATCTCAGCATGGGATTTTCTTCTCCTTGCACTTGATAAAATCAACTGCTCTCTTAGTAGAGAAACCGGGATTCCTCCTTGCGCATGATGTTCGGGGCGCGAGGGAATTAGCAGGAACATTTTGCATTAAAGCTACTTAGAATCAAAAGAGACGGAGAGATTTGCATGAGATGAGGCAGAGCGCTTGCTTTGAATGAAAACGCAGCGTCTGGGGTTGTGCGTGTGTTTGTGTGTCTGTGTCTGTGTGCAAGAGAGAGAGAGAGAGAGAGAGAGAGGACCTCTTTCTGCCAACATTACTGAAATGAATCAGAATTTCCAAGCCTGCTAATTAGTAATGTAACGAATTAACTTCTGCCAATATTCCAGGCTCTGGTTGTGTTTCTCCAGTTGGACTTTAGGACTTCCACTGTCCAGGGCTGCATCCACATTGGAGAAATAACCCGGTTTGGCACCGCTTTTCAGCATCCTGGCTCAAGGCTATGGAATTCTGGGAGTTGGAGTTTGTTGTGGGCTCAGAGCGGAGTGGAGTCAGGATGCTGAAAAGCAGTGCCAAACCGGGTTATTTCTCCAATGTGGATGCAGCCCAGATCAAGATTGTTTTCCATTACACAATGGTTTTCCATTAGGGTCCATGGAACAACCCTGCTTCCCACTGTCACAACTTGGTGAAATCCTGACTGCTAGTGGAGGCCATTGAAGAAGGAACCTTCAGGAAGGCATTGATCTTTCATTGGGGATGATGGGGTTGCTTTCCTCCCCCCCCCATCTCCTTCTGCCCCATCCTCCTGGAACGGTGGCAGCTGAGGGCGAGGCGTAATGGAGTGCTTGCAGGTGATGAACAATGCCTCTTGTGCCACTTGGAGGCTCACCATCCATCATCCAAGAGTCTCCCGTTCTGTGTTTCTATAACTGTCACTCCCCATCACTTTCCACTCCTCTCAAAACCGTGGAGAGAGGTGCTGGGTGAGGGCCTCAGCCGCCTCCAGCCTTCCTTCCAGGAGGAAGGTTCGGCTTCAGCCTCACGGAGGTTGCCCAAATGTTGTTCCTGGGCAGCCGCATACCATTGCTTTGTAAGGAAGCAAAGGCTGTGAAGGAGGCCGCCAGCTTTCCCTTCCCTTCGGTAGCAAGAAGTCCAGGGCAGAGGACAGAGAGAGATTGGAGGGAACCGCAGGCTCCTGTTTACTGGGTGGCTCAAATGTTTATTCAAAGGGGTGTTTCTATCCCAGCACATTCCAAAGGCTAAATATTTGGACGACCAAGGAGATCAATCCAGAACCAAGGCAGAGGCAGCTGAGGCCTCCATCTCAATCAAGCGGCAGGCTGTGGTTCTCCTTCTGGTCCTCCCAGAGCTGGTCCATTGGGCCCGATCCCCCCCAACAAGGAGTGGCCCAACCTGGGCTTGGCTCCATGCTTCCCAGCCTGAAAATCGGCAAGCCAGGCTCTTAAGACCCACCGTCCAGGGCTTCCTTTCAGACCCACCGCCATCACAGGCTCCTTTGGTGAGGACCGAGAATATCGATACTTGCTTTTTAATCTACGCTCTAAATTGGTTTGGAAAGTTTTGCAGCCAACAGCAAGGACATAAAGCTTGCATCCTAACAAATTAGCTAACCAAGCGACCCACCGAGGGTCAAAATGCCCCAGACTTAAACATTCCCCAAACTGGATTTCCCACTCGCTCTCTTTCCCATTTGTGGGCAGAGAGGGAGGCATTTTGCTCAACCCACAATGACGGGGTTGTCGTCAAACTGATAATACCAAGGCGCATAATGAGGAGGGATGTTCCTGCATCGACAGGTGGCCTGAATTATCTCCTCACGAAGCTCTCTGTGATGTTAAGAGAGCAGCCAGCGTTTCCAAGGCAGGAATCCTTGGAGGCACCAGGCAAGGACAAACAGGCGCACTGAATGAGCATTTCACAGCTTCATACAGCATGAAGGTCAAGGAACATTTTCCAGGAATTTCTACTCAGAAAACCCTCAGCGGAGAAGGACTGGAGATACTCTGAGCCTCCGGCAAAACAGGGTTGGATGCAGGGTATTAAATGAAGCCTGGAATCCAAAGACTGGCTGGGACCCTATTGGCCTCACATTCCTCTGACAGTTCCCTTGCAGAAACCCTTGTGCTTTTCTGGCCCTTGTGCCATGGGCATCGTTGATGATTTCCTTCCATTCCATTGATCTGCCCCTTTTCTTCCAGAGTGGGACTCAAAGCATCCCACAAAGATCCTAAACAATAACTCCCCCGTCCCCAAAAATTCTTCTAGCTTTAATTGAGATTAAAATACTTACGCCAACAAGATAAATTGGCAAGACGACAGTTTATACTAGATAAATATTTTCTAGGAGGATATTCAAACACAAAAGCCTTAAAAGGTTTTGGTACAGGCTGAGATACTTAAAACCAACAAGAACAAAATTAGACACACACACACACACACACACACAACAGTATAACCGACAGGAGCAAGGTTTACGGAAACCTACAAGACTCCTGGAAGGGAACGGTGTCCAATTCTCATTGCACTATTGTTCTCCTTGATGGGATTTCCCAACTTTTGGGAAACCCATTTGGCAACCAGGAAATGAATAATATTGTTCCATTCCCGAGGGGCTTTCCCCGCTCCTACGAATATATGGTTAAAGTCTCTTTTTCTTGCCCTCTGGATCCAATAGTCAAGATCCATTCTGGATGGACAAATATAACTTTGGGGATGGGTTTTAGCTCAGCTCTGGCTTTGGAGACAAAGCCAGCCTCCTTCCTGCTTGGCGCAAGGTTTGCCACAAGGAAGGGGCTGCATTCATGTGCTTCTGGAGGAGAGACAGAATATATATGTGTGCGTATATATCTGTATATATCTGCAGCGACCACCCCACTCCCCCCCCCAAGGCAACATGGTAATACGATTAGGATCCGACTCCAGCGAGATGTGAACTTTGCGTCCAGGGATGCCGGAGACACACCTGGATGCTATCAAGCAGTTTAATTTCCCTTTCAAATTACCAAGCAGACTTGATGATTTCCAGCAATTTCTCAGCAGAGTCCTGTCCCTGAGCCCCGACCTTCTCATATCTGACGGGTGTGATGTATGCTGGCGCACCTGCGGCTGGGATCTGGGGCCTCGGCCGAAAGGGAAGGAGGGAGAGCTGCCCCAGAGAGAGGCTGAGAGGGAGAAGAGAGGGAGAATGGGGCACTGTCCAACCCCAAAACCATGTGGCTGCCTTCGCCAGGGGTGCTTTGCAAGTCGCGCACCCGTTTCTTGGCCAGAGTCAATGGGCCCAGACATGGGGAATGGGGAATCTGGGGCCTCTCTTGCACCAAAATCTGGAGAACTGGGTGCCCATAGTCTGGTGGTAGTGCAATATATCATGCATCACATTGTATGACATATAAGAGCTCTGGTGGCGCAGCAGATATGCTGGTCCTGTAGGTTGTGAGTTCGATCCCTGCTGGGCTCCAAGGTTGACTCAGCCTCGTTTCTTCTGTAGGTCAGTAAAATGAATACCCATCAATCAATCAATCAATCAATCAAAAACCATGGGCCATCTCAAAATGCAGTGGACCCTTGTTATGTGCTAGGGTTTGGTTCCAAGATCCCTCATGGATAACACATCCATGGATGCTCAAGTCCCATTGAATATAATGAGATAGCAAAATGGTGTCCCTTATAAAAATGGGAAAATCAAGGTTTGATATTTGAAATGTATACTTTTTGGGGGACATTTTCAAACCGTGGATGCTTGAATCCATGTCTAAGAAATCCGTGTCTAAAGAGGGCCAACTGGACCATGAAGCTAAATGGAACTCTATATAAAAACTCTATATGGAAGATTAAACAAAAGAGTATGAGTACAATACAATAGACAGTACAACAAGTACAACAAAACTTGTGTAACACTCTGTTTAAGAACTCTCTATAAAAAGAATATAAAAATGAATGAGTAAAAATATAAAAGACAATAGTCAGTAATACATTAAGTAGTTATAGTCGAGGTAAATCTATACATCATAATCCTTCAACTTACCAAATACCCATCTTCTTGGGGGCAATTGGCTTACAGACTGTAAACTGATAAGGCTGCTTTGTTCACTGATAAGTGGCATAGAAGTGTCCATGGGATTGGTATTATGAGTCCTGGTGGGTCAGTGATAAGTGAATAAAAATATAATCGATCGATCAATCAATCAATCGATCGATCGATCAATGTGTCGCACATTAAGTTCATCAAATTGTTCGTATATCAAGAACAGCAGGATCATGGCTCTTGGTGGCGGGGAGCAAAATGTCCCCAAAATAAGAGTTCAGTCTCTTAACAAGAATTCTTCCATCAGCCCCCAAATCTCTAGCATTGAAGAGTGAGACGCTGGAAACCATTCACACCTCGGATTCTTCACTCTGCTGTGTTTCATGCCCTGGGTCCCTTGGCCTGCTTACGCTTGTTCTTTGGGTGCCTGTATTGTATTCCCAAAGGCTTGGTTGAATGTTGGAAATTTGGGGAATGAAGGGAAAGTTCACTGGAGGGGAGACAGGATTCGTATTTGGGGGAGTAAGGGGGTCTCCTTTGGCCCCTTCCCCTTTGTGTCAAGGAGGCACATCCCTCACCTGAGACCAGTCCTCCTCTTGCGTCCGGTATACAGCATTTGCAATGGGAGTGTGCTGAGAAAGTGATTCCTCACATGCCTCACCTTGGCAAGCAAGGACAAAGAATCCCCGCTCTCTTCTTCCGCTTGGATGAGAACACAAAGATGTATGCGCAGCTGTGAGCTATGGCTGCCTCTCTTCTTCTTCTTCTTGGCTGGGAAGTGAAGAGCAAACGGTTCCTCCTTCCACCCGTCGGTTCGCACACCCGTCCTCGCACACGCCGAATGCAGCCATGCAGAATTGCAAAGAATTAGGCAGCGGGTCCTGCGAGGGTACTGTCAAATGCCAGGAAAGAATATATGAAAATCAGCGAATAACCCAACCGAGAGAGAGAGAGAGAGAGAGAAGGACTTAAAACTGTTTAGTTAAACTTCCTCGGCTTCTGCCTCCCTCAGTCACACAGCTGGGATTTCAAGGGAATGCTGTGAGCCAAAGTGACAGTCGGAAGAGCGCAGAGAATGGAATAATTGCAAAGAGTGTGGCATGCGGGTGATGGAGATATGCGTCCCAAAGGCTGTCTGCCAAATTAAGTCCACAAGGTGTGAGTATAGGGCCCCAAACCCTCCCTCTTCTTGCTAATATCCCTGGATTTGATGGTTACTCTAGAGGAAGCGCTCCAGGAAGCCCAGAAGGGATTGAGTCAGAGCTCATGCCCACCATAAGGAACATCCTTGGAAGCAGGCCTTTCTTTATTCCACATTTGTGTACAGTGGTCTCTCCACATTTTCTGGGGTCAGGGGCACAGGACCCCCGTGAAAGTGGAAGAACCACAATTTAAAAAGGTTCTTTTTACCTCTCTAGGACTGTCCAGATCCTCCAGTGCAACTCTATGGTCAACATCTGCCAGAAGTTGATCACAGAATTGTGCTGGAGGACCTACAAAGGCCCAGAGAAGTGTTTTCTTTAGGAACTTCTAGGTTCTTCAGCATGACTCTATGGCCAACCTTTGGCAGAGTTGCGCTGGAAATTCCTAGAGAGAATATTATATGAATCAAAACCGCAAATAATGAAATCCACAAAAGTGAAAGCCACAAATGTGGAGGGTCTGCTGTATGTCTCTATGTGCATGCATAGATGTTTTAAAATATTCTTTCACGCCTAACGCTGATGAAACGTTGGGGACGCAGGGACTGTGGGCCACATCTTCACTCCCATTAACCACAGAAGGGTTCTGGGGTGGGTTTCTTCTTCTTCCATGAGAAGAATCCTTTTCTACAATAGTCTGTGTCCCTCATTCAAAGCTCTTGAACCCAAGTTCTTGACTCCATCTGCCCCACTCTGGGTGCGTTCCTTGTTTGGGTGAAAGGCCTATGTTAGATCCACAGCTCCAGCTGAATGGATACCAAGCAGAATAATGGAGATGCTTGGTCCGATGACCCAGCGCATCTCCTTGAAGCTAAGTCTCGCTTAGGCATCTGGGGCTAAAGGCAGAACTTGCATTCTTCTGAGTTGCAATCCTAGCATTGTTTGTTCAGGGCTCAGACCATTCCAAGCCGCTGGAATTTATGGGAATGTTTTCCTTTTGCATTGTCTCAGCAGTCGCTGGGTCAGACCCTCGGTGTCAGCAGCACTTTGTGGTTTTCATTTCCTGGCCTGAAAACACGAAACCCCTCCTGGGCGGCTCCTCGCTTCTTATTGTTGAATGTTGGACCCGAACCAGAGACTTGGAGGTGAAAGGAATTGGCTCCGGTCCTGCTGCCCTGGTTGAGTCATTTACTTAATCCCTCTGCCACCCAAGAGCCCTCAAATTGGCTTGATTGTTTTTGTTGCCGTTGTTATCATTTCTCCTCTTTTCGCCGGCCTTCTAAATATTTTCTTGTGTACATCCTGCAGACAGAACCAACAAGGACGAAGGAGTTATATTTTAATAGGATTTGAAGTGAAACCCAAGACTGGTGTTCTTTTGCAAAGAAATATTCAGAACATCTTGCAAGCTCAACTGAATCCTCATCCGGCAACGTTTCCTTCTTCTGAGGAATGGCTTTGTTAGGGAGGTGTGTTTGTGTGTGTGTCTCTGTGTGTAGACATCCAGCCTGTCCTTGACCATCGCAGGGTGCCCTTCTACGGCAATTTGCCCTCATTCTCTTTCTGAAAGGCAGTGGAGACACATCGTTTTGCTTAGGTTCCTTCACCTCCAAGTTGTATTGTTCCAATGCCTGTCTCCAGAAGAGTCTGCATTGCTTTGCTAATGCCTCCATAAATTTGGCCCCAGACCTTAAGGCCAAGAGGGTGCATTGTGCATGCATTGCGCAAATAATTTCACGGGGGTGTCAGTCATATTGTTGGCTGCTATTCTATATCATAGTCTATGCTACATAACTTTACGCATACTTATCTATCAGAGACCCTATGGATCCCCATGATGAATGGCAAAGATGTGTGTCAGGGCACAGACAAGAGTGTTCAGCGACACTCAGCCTTTTCACCTTCTTCAGGGCTATTATAAAATGAACAAAATTACATTTATTATAGTTGTGGTATTGATACAACACATAAGCCACCTCTGAAAACAGAATTTCTTAGAAATCCAATAGTCTCTGTTATCCATATTATCCTATACATGCCTATCACCAACAAAAGGGATTCCAGCTAAGGCTGAGAGTGTGTGACTTGCCCAAGAGCACCCAGGGTCTAGTTTTCCTGGCCAAGTGAGGATGAAAGCTAGACAGTTTTATGATTGTCGGTCTCCTGCATGGAAAGAGTTGGGTTTCTCCCTGGCCCCTCTTTTTATCCCCCTCTTTCCTTCTACTTTCCCTTCTTTTTCTCTTCCTCCTTCCTTCTCTCCTTTTGGTGACTCTTAGTCCTGGAACCGTGAAGGCTTTCCCTGAACAACCTGGAGACTCCTTACACGAGATCTACACCTAGTGGTTAAATGCGGGTATGAGACCCCTCTTTGGAGGGAAAGGGGCTGCTGGCATGTGCAACAACAGGGAAGCGGCCTTGCCTCTCTCTTCCCCGCCCCCCAAAATGTGCAAAGAGGGGACACTTGGGATCCGGCGGGGGTTAATGCAGCCCCTGACCCGAAAAAGCCAAGCAACCTGGATCCCATTCTGGCCCCCTCCCACCATCTGCAACCTCCTCTCTCTCTCTCTCTCTGTTGTGGGTTTCCTAACATCTCTGTTTCTCCCCCCATAGAAGCCCTTCTTCAGCCTCCCTCAAGTGCCAGGAAGGCAAACAAAGGATGAAAGAGATGGAGGCAGCGCAGGCCTTGTAAGCGCCTGAAACACGGAGGCAAAGGTGGCTTGTAGGTCTTGCAAGGAACACCGATCCCTCACCTCTCCATCCACCTCCAGTGCTTCCCGTGTTTACTGAACAAGCGCTTTCTCCTGCTTGAAGCAGAGGGGCATTTTGTGCCACGCGTTAGTCGGCAAAGCCTTGCATCGTGTGCTTTTATTCGTTATTTTCAATGGTTTCATTATTTTATCATTTAATTACTTTCTGGTCTGTGCATCCTAAGACCAGGAGAAGAAAAAAGGATTGGAAGAGAAGGTGTGGAGCAAGGAAGGAGGCAAAGCCAAAGGAGGCAGATCAGGAGAGAACAGGAGGCCGGCATGAGGGAAGCAAGGGAAGCAAAGCGCGCAGGAGGCAGAAGAGTTCGGCAAAATAAACTGACACACTTTTAAAGGAGAGCATGGGATGGCAGAAAATTAGACCCAGGAAACCAGGAACGCTGAGAACGATGGAGGGAAAAGCAACAGAGATGGATAAGGGAAGGAGGAGAGGATGGAAGGAGGAGAGCGACGTTGGAGGGAGCATGGCAGCGAGGTTTCCTCCATGGACAAGTGGCGTTGCTTGGATGCACCCACAGAAATTTGTATGGCTCCTTCCTTGCACGAATTGCACATGCTTTGGATTTTGTGCATGGGAGAAATATAGGTAGTGAGTCTGTAAATGAAGCCAGAGGTGGAAATGTCAATGAGGCCTGTGTGGGTTTGTACACATGTGTTAGCTTGTGTGCATACACATATTGCTGATATGTTGGCACCCAGGATCTGCACTTGGCATAATATCCCATTTCTGTCTCCATTTACTCTTACATGATGATGATGATGATATTTCTTACCCATCTCTCCCCATGAACTGAGGTGGGGAACAAATCAACAATGAATAACATCAGTTAAAACACACTAATTAAAACATTCAACAGTTTAGGCCCCAAGCCTGAAGCACAACTGACCCCTTCGTTGCCATTCAACACAACAGTTGCATAGCAAGATCAATGCACAAGTCCATGGGCAGAGAGTCTTTCTCTTCACAACTGACCTCTAAAACACCCTATTGCTGCAACAGCCCCAACTGCGTTTGGGATTGCTGCTTTGAGCGCCTGACAGCTACTGGAACTGTGAAAACACTCACAAACACAGTGACACAATTGCACGCACACACGCACACATGCCGCCCTCCGAAGGGCTTCCTCCTAGCACCCAAATCCCAGGATCCCCTCCTCCTCCTCCTCCTGCCCCTTTTGTCTGCTCTCGCTCTCACCCAGGGACTTTTCACTGGTATTTAATAAAGTCGATTAGGCAGCCTCCTAATTTGCTTTCATAATGAAAACCTAATTGCTCCCGCTGTTCAAATGTGGCGACTCTCAAGTGGAACCGGAGGGTTTTCTGGAGCAGTGCAATCAATCATGGAGGAGCAGCGCCTTCAAGGGAGGGCCCCCCACTCTCCTGTGGAGGAACAAAGCCCATCATCCCCCTTTCCTATGGCACTCGGGATGCGGAAGAAGAAACTGGCACCTTGGCTGGGAGGCTGGCATCCTTTAGTGGCCATCAGTGCCAAAGAGATGTCAAATGTATCTGAGGAACTAGACTTCAGTCTATGAAAGCTCATGCTGCCAACCTCTTTCTTTCAGTGAGTCTCAAAAGGGCTGCAAGATCTCTCCAGATGCCAAAGAGAAGCAGGTTGGCTTTGTTGCCTGGTCCAGTTTTGTTTCCAGTGCCACCGTTCCTTTCTTTCCTCCACCGTTATTTTGCTCACCAACCCTACAAAACCATTTGGCATGAAGATGCAAACCACCATGCGCATGGCATTTCTGACAGGTGCGTATATAAGAATGGTGGCCATTGTGCCACATCAAGCGTGGAGCAGTGGTTTGATCATGAGACTACGATCAATACATTCTTTTAAGATCTGGAATTATTTTGTTTATACCGTTTCATACTGTTTATATAATCTGAAGTTTGCACCTTAGACGGCTGCCAAGTTGGACTAATGATAGCCCTGACATTGCCATCCAACACAACGGTTGCACAGCAAGATCAATGCTCAAGTCCATGGGCAGAGAGTCCTTCCCTACACAACTGACCTCAACATTGCCATTCGACACAATGGTTGCGTAGCAGGATCAATGCTCAAATCCATGTGCAGAGAGTCCTTCCCTACACAACATCACCATTCAACACAATGTTTGTATAGCAAGTTCAGTGCAGATTCCATTGCAGAGAGTCCTTCTCTGCACAGCTGTGGTGTGCTGCAGAGCCATAGGTTCCCTCACATTGATGCTCTTGGGCATCAATAAGCCAAATATCCCATTGGTGTCTTCTGAAAAATACACCGAATTCCTTCTTTGTGAGCCTTTCTCCTGCTGCACTGCAAAGAGCAAACTTCAGTCTGAGAGAGAGAAACCGCAGAGATTATCGGAAACGCCAGCGACACCCCACGCCTTGTTTGCTCTTTTTAAACCTGGCGCACAAAGGAAATGCGTGGCTAATGCCTCAGGAAGCACCAGAGAGCTTGAAAGAGGAAGCCAAATTAGTGGGGATCATCTTGACAGTGGGGTTTTGTTAGCTGTGGGTTGGGAAGGGAAGACAAAGCGAGGAGAGCAGAGACTGCGGAGGGGAGCTTCGGATCAGGACACAGCAATCGCCTGATGCACCGCAAAGGCCAGGAGCAAAGGGAACGCAAAGCTAGTGAGAAAAAGGGGGAAGGGAAGGTTTATGTGACACTTCCACAACAAATGGGCTTCCCATTTCAGGTGAGATGGCAGGAAGAGAAGGGAGGTGGCATCGTTGTTGGCAGGATCAGGCCGTGGAAAAGAGAGGCTGCAAGAAACCCATGGCAGGCATTGTCATGGACAGCATAGTTCTGGGCACAACTCAAAGGGCTGGCTATGTCCTTTAAAGCCTGGCATGGCTCATCTCCAGGCTATTTGGAGGACCATGTCTTCCTATAGACACATCCGGGGCTCTAAGATCTACAGATAATTTGAGAATGCAAAAGCGGAGTTGTGCATGATGGTGCATTGGACATGGATGCTGTGCATCTTCATTACACCTCAATGTGCATCAATTTCTCAGGTGATGCACGCAGCACACGGTGCCTGCAAAGGCACATGGCCATTTGGTTATCCATTCAGTGTCACAACTAAGTAGCAACCCACATTGCACAACGACAGCTTAACGCTATGTGTGTAAAATTACTTTCTATCTCCTTGGTCTAAGATCCCAGCCCACGTACTTTTATTTTTGCATTGATTTTATTTTGCAAGCCAGGCTGAGTCCCGGCTTCGATGAAAAGGTCGAGTCAAAAGGCCAAGTCCACCTTTATTTGCGTTGAGCCAATGGCCGTTGCAGTTATAGCAAATGCAATGCAATGTATGCCAGCAGGCATATAGACCAAGGTTGGAGCTTGCTAAGGCTAAAACAATCTTACGTCTGAAGGATCTGTGATACTAAAATATAAAAGATATAGCTAGAAAAACTTAAATAAGACAATCAAATCCAATTTAAAAGTGTTGGTGTAAGAAAACCCCAAGATAGGTTCGCCTTAGGGTTGCCATAACCTGAAGGCACCCAACTACAACAATATATGTCTATATCCTGCATCTTATAAAACCAGGAGTTAAGAACGGGCCTTATTCTATGAACAAATGAGATACTGAGCATAACTCAGTATAACGCCATGCAAGAATTCCTCTTTCCGGGTGGACAAATGTGCAACGTCTCTGCCTATTGTTTTGCCATATTGAGAGGAGTCCCAGCGGTGGTTACTCCTTCGCTTACTCCAAATAGAAGCAGCAGCCTGACAATCATGTCTTTGTTACGCGTTAATTCATGTAAATGTCTCCAAATTTGAGGCCGGCAGTTTGCTTAGCTCTGAGAAGGGGAGGGACGCACTAGGAACGGCTGGTCAGGGGGGTCTCCAAATGGCCATCTGACCCCTTTTCTCCGCACAAAAGCCTTCTCTTCTTGTGAAGCGAGGGGAGGTCACTGCTCACCTAATTGTAGCATGCTCCTGGGTGTGTGTGTGTGTCGCTGTGTGTGTGTAAGTGGGAGGCCAGAGCGGTTGTGCTTCTTGTCACTTGTCAGGGAGGCAGGTTGATCCCCGGCCTCCGGAGAGGTGGCTGCCTGCTGCATTAACTCCACAATTGCCCAGTTAACTACCCAGATCATTGGAGTGACAATCAGTAAGAAAGGGCTAAAAATAGCCCCAGGACACAACCGACGCCGACGCCGCCGGTGTCAATAATCAGTGGAACGCAGGCTAAACGCTGGAGGTTCATGGCTCATCGCCTTCCTGGCTTTGACGCCTCTCCTGGCAGCTGCATTCGGAGGCCACTGGAATGCCATCATGGCCCTGGTGCCTCAGAAGGCATTGTAGGGGTTCTCTGAAGGCTCAGGGAGGTCTCCCTAGTTGCCAAGTGCTCCCAAAATTGAAAGGTCTGGAAGCCATGCTCTCTGCGGACTGGGTTAGGGAGCTGGGGATGTTTAGCCTGGAGAAGAGAAGGTTGAGGGGTGATATGATGGCCCTGTGTAAATACTTGAAGGGATGTCACATTGAGGAGGGAGCAAGCTTGTTTTCTGCTGCTCCAGAGAACAGGACCCAATGGAGCAATGGATGCAAGCTCCAGGAAAAGAGATTCCACCCTAAATCTCAGGAGGAATATCCCGATGGCAAAAGATGTTTGAAAGTGGAAGATGCTGCCTCAAAGAGTGGTGGAGCCTCCTTCTTTGGAGCGGGGGGGGGGGGGGGGGGGGGGGGGGGGGCCGGGCCCCCCCCCCCCTTCCGTTAGATAAAATGAATGGTATGTGCTGTCGCGCCGCCGCACCCAAGCCCCATTATAATGGTGGCACTTAGTCTGGACCCCCCCCCCTTCCCAAAATCCTGGCTACGTCCCTGTTTGGAGGCTGTTTCTCAGCAGAGGTTGGATAGCCATCTCTTGGGGGTGCTTTTGTTAAAAGGCTTTTGGTGTTGCGCAGTGCGTGAGGGAACACGCCAACGTTTGGCCCCAGATCTTCCACCTTTGGGACTGTAGTCAGCAGCTTCTGAGCTGGAGAAACACCTCTCCCTTATTTTAATGAGCAAAGAGACACTGTAAACCTCTCTCAGATGAGGCTTTTATTCTTAGAAGAAGTTCCACTGTGTACAACAATATATAAATCAACACCATCCACCATCCACACGAGTAGCAACCCACTCTGAGGTAAAATGCTCAGAGTCACTACTCTAGCAAAGGCTCAGTGAGGCCTACTATGCCTTGCCTCTCCCTCTGGGGTCACAAAGCAACCCTCTCTGAGGTAAAATGCTTGTCACTACTCTAGCAAAGGTTCCGTGAGGCCTTCTAGGCCTTGCCTCTCCCTCTGGGGTCACAAAGCAACCCTCTCTGAGGTAAAATGCT